>NW_028252439.1:0-52243 GCF_964263255.1 Lissotriton vulgaris
AGCGTGGTGCAGAGAGTGGATGCTTATGGGGTCATAAGCGCAGCGTGCAAGGAGGGATGCTTATGGGTCATAAGCGCAGCGTGGTGCAAGAGGGATGCTAATGGGGTCATAAGCGCAGCGTGGTGCAAGAGGGATGCTTATGGGGTCATAAGCGCAGCGTGGTGCAAGAGGGATGCTTATGGGGTCATAAGCGCAGCGTGGTGCAAGAGGGATGCTTATGGGGTCATAAGCGCAGCGTGGTGCAAGAGGGATGCTTATGGGGTCATAAGCGCAGCGTGGTGCAAGAGGGATGCTTATGGGGTCATAAGCGCAGCGTGGTGCAAGAGGGATGCTTATGGGGTCATAAGCGCAGCGTGGTGCAAGAGGGATGCTTATGGGGTCATAAGCGCAGCGTGGTGCAAGAGGGATGCTTATGGGGTCATAAGCGCAGCGTGGTGCAAGAGGGATGCTAATGGGGTCATAAGCGCAGCGTGGTGCAAGAGGGATGCTTATGGGGTCATAAGCGCAGCGTGGTGCAAGAGGGATGCTTATGGGGTCATAAGCGCAGCGTGGTGCAAGAGGGATGCTTATGGGGTCATAAGCGCAGCGTGGTGCAAGAGGGATGCTTATGGGGTCATAAGCGCAGCGTGGTGCAAGAGGGATGCTTATGGGGTCATAAGCGCAGCGTGGTGCAAGAGGGATGCTTATGGGGTCATAAGCGCAGCGTGGTGCAAGAGGGATGCTTATGGGGTCATAAGCGCAGCGTGGTGCAAGAGGGATGCTTATGGGGTCATAAGCGCAGCGTGGTGCAAGAGGGATGCTTATGGGGTCATAAGCGCAGCGTGGTGCAAGAGGGATGCTTATGGGGTCATAAGCGCAGCGTGGTGCAAGAGGGATGCTTATGGGGTCATAAGCGCAGCGTGGTGCAAGAGGGATGCTTATGGGGTCATAAGCGCAGCGTGGTGCAAGAGGGATGCTAATGGGGTCATAAGCGCAGCGTGGTGCAAGAGGGATGCTTATGGGGTCATAAGCGCAGCGTGGTGCAAGAGGGATGCTAATGGGGTCATAAGCGCAGCGTGGTGCAAGAGGGATGCTTATGGGGTCATAAGCGCAGCGTGGTGCAAGAGGGATGCTTATGGGGTCATAAGCGCAGCGTGGTGCAAGAGGGATGCTTATGGGGTCATAAGCGCAGCGTGGTGCAAGAGGGATGCTTATGGGGTCATAAGCGCAGCGTGGTGCAAGAGGGATGCTTATGGGGTCATAAGCGCAGCGTGGTGCAAGAGGGATGCTTATGGGGTCATAAGCGCAGCGTGGTGCAAGAGGGATGCTTATGGGGTCATAAGCGCAGCGTGGTGCAAGAGGGATGCTTATGGGGTCATAAGCGCAGCGTGGTGCAAGAGGGATGCTTATGGGGTCATAAGCGCAGCGTGGTGCAAGAGGGATGCTTATGGGGTCATAAGCGCAGCGTGGTGCAAGAGGGATGCTTATGGGGTCATAAGCGCAGCGTGGTGCAAGAGGGATGCTTATGGGGTCATAAGCGCAGCGTGGTGCAAGAGGGATGCTTATGGGGTCATAAGCGCAGCGTGGTGCAAGAGGGATGCTAATGGGGTCATAAGCGCAGCGTGGTGCAAGAGGGATGCTTATGGGGTCATAAGCGCAGCGTGGTGCAAGAGGGATGCTTATGGGGTCATAAGCGCAGCGTGGTGCAAGAGGGATGCTAATGGGGGTCATAAGCGCAGCGTGGTGCAAGAGGGATGCTTATGGGGTCATAAGCGCAGCGTGGTGCAAGAGGGATGCTTATGGGGTCATAAGCGCAGCGTGGTGCAAGAGGGATGCTTATGGGGTCATAAGCGCAGCGTGGTGCAAGAGGGATGCTTATGGGGTCATAAGCGCAGCGTGGTGCAAGAGGGATGCTTATGGGGTCATAAGCGCAGCGTGGTGCAAGAGGGATGCTAATGGGGTCATAAGCGCAGCGTGGTGCAAGAGGGATGCTTATGGGGTCATAAGCGCAGCGTGGTGCAAGAGGGATGCTTATGGGGTCATAAGCGCAGCGTGGTGCAAGAGGGATGCTTATGGGGTCATAAGCGCAGCGTGGTGCAAGAGGGATGCTTATGGGGTCATAAGCGCAGCGTGGTGCAAGAGGGATGCTTATGGGGTCATAAGCGCAGCGTGGTGCAAGAGGGATGCTTATGGGGTCATAAGCGCAGCGTGGTGCAAGAGGGATGCTAATGGGGTCATAAGCGCAGCGTGGGTGCAAGAGGGATGCTAATGGGGTCATAAGCGCAGCGTGGTGCAAGAGGGATGCTTATGGGGTCATAAGCGCAGCGTGGTGCAAGAGGGATGCTTATGGGGTCATAAGCGCAGCGTGGTGCAAGAGGGATGCTTATGGGGTCATAAGCGCAGCGTGGTGCAAGAGGGATGCTTATGGGGTCATAAGCGCAGCGTGGTGCAAGAGGGATGCTAATGGGGTCATAAGCGCAGCGTGGTGCAAGAGGGATGCTTATGGGGTCATAAGCGCAGCGTGGTGCAAGAGGGATGCTTATGGGGTCATAAGCGCAGCGTGGTGCAAGAGGGATGCTAATGGGGTCATAAGCGCAGCGTGGTGCAAGAGGGATGCTTATGGGGTCATAAGCGCAGCGTGGTGCAAGAGGGATGCTTATGGGGTCATAAGGCGCAGCGTGGTGCAAGAGGGATGCTAATGGGGTCATAAGCGCAGCGTGGTGCAAGAGGGATGCTTATGGGGTCATAAGCGCAGCGTGGTGCAAGAGGATGCTTATGGGGTCATAAGCGCAGCGTGGTGCAAGAGGGATGCTTATGGGGTCATAAGCGCAGCGTGGTGCAAGAGGGATGCTTATGGGGTCATAAGCGCAGCGTGGTGCAAGAGGGATGCTTATGGGGTCATAAGCGCAGCGTGGTGCAAGAGGGATCGCTAATGGGGTCATAAGCGCAGCGTGGTGCAAGAGGGATGCTTATGGGGTCATAAGCGCAGCGTGGTGCAAGAGGGATGCTTATGGGGTCATAAGCGCAGCGTGGTGCAAGAGGGATGCTAATGGGGTCATAAGCGCAGCGTGGTGCAAGAGGGATGCTAATGGGTCATAAGCGCAGCGTGGTGCAAGAGGGATGCTTATGGGGTCATAAGCGCAGCGTGGTGCAAGAGGGATGCTAATGGGGTCATAAGCGCAGCGTGGTGCAAGAGGGATGCTAATGGGGTCATAAGCGCAGCGTGGTGCAAGAGGGATGCTTATGGGGTCATAAGCGCAGCGTGGTGCAAGAGGGATGCTTATGGGGTCATAAGCGCAGCGTGGTGCAAGAGGGATGCTTATGGGGTCATAAGCGCAGCGTGGTGCAAGAGGGATGCTTATGGGGTCATAAGCGCAGCGTGGTGCAAGAGGGATGCTTATGGGGTCATAAGCGCAGCGTGGTGCAAGAGGGATGCTTATGGGGTCATAAGCGCAGCGTGGTGCAAGAGGGATGCTAATGGGGTCATAAGCGCAGCGTGGTGCAAGAGGGATGCTTATGGGGTCATAAGCGCAGCGTGGTGCAAGAGGGATGCTAATGGGGTCATAAGCGCAGCGTGGTGCAAGAGGGATGCTAATGGGGTCATAAGCGCAGCGTGGTGCAAGAGGGATGCTTATGGGGTCATAAGCGCAGCGTGGTGCAAGAGGGATGCTTATGGGGTCATAAGCGCAGCGTGGTGCAAGAGGGATGCTTATGGGGTCATAAGCGCAGCGTGGTGCAAGAGGGATGCTTATGGGGTCATAAGCGCAGCGTGGTGCAAGAGGGATGCTTATGGGGTCATAAGCGCAGCGTGGTGCAAGAGGGATGCTTATGGGGTCATAAGCGCAGCGTGGTGCAAGAGGGATGCTAATGGGGTCATAAGCGCAGCGTGGTGCAAGAGGGATGCTAATGGGGTCATAAGCGCAGCGTGGTGCAAGAGGGATGCTAATGGGGTCATAAGCGCAGCGTGGTGCAAGAGGGATGCTAATGGGGTCATAAGCGCAGCGTGGTGCAAGAGGGATGCTAATGGGGTCATAAGCGCAGCGTGGTGCAAGGAGGGGATGCTAATGGGGTCATAAGCGCAGCGTGGTGCAAGAGGGATGCTAATGGGGTCATAAGCGCAGCGTGGTGCAAGAGGGATGCTAATGGGGTCATAAGCGCAGCGTGGTGCAAGAGGGATGCTAATGGGGTCATAAGCGCAGCGTGGTGCAAGAGGGATGCTAATGGGGTCATAAGCGCAGCGTGGTGCAAGAGGGATGCTAATGGGGTCATAAGCGCAGCGTGGTGCAAGAGGGATGCTAATGGGGTCATAAGCGCAGCGTGGTGCAAGAGGGATGCTTATGGGGTCATAAGCGCAGCGTGGTGCAAGAGGGATGCTAATGGGGTCATAAGCGCAGCGTGGTGCAAGAGGGATGCTAATGGGGTCATAAGCGCAGGGTGCAAAGAGGGATGCTTATGGGGTCATAAGCGCAGCGTGGTGCAAGAGGGATGCTTATGGGGTCATAAGCGCAGCGTGGTGCAAGAGGGATGCTTATGGGGTCATAAGCGCAGCGTGGTGCAAGAGGGATGCTTATGGGGTCATAAGCGCAGCGTGGTGCAAGAGGGATGCTTATGGGGTCATAAGCGCAGCGTGGTGCAAGAGGGATGCTTATGGGGTCATAAGCGCAGCGTGGTGCAAGAGGGATGCTTATGGGGTCATAAGCGCAGCGTGGTGCAAGAGGGATGCTTATGGGGTCATAAGCGCAGCGTGGTGCAAGAGGGATGCTTATGGGGTCATAAGCGCAGCGTGGTGCAAGAGGGATGCTAATGGGGTCATAAGCGCAGCGTGGTGCAAGAGGGATGCTTATGGGGTCATAAGCGCAGCGTGGTGCAAGAGGGATGCTTATGGGGTCATAAGCGCAGCGTGGTGCAAGAGGGATGCTAATGGGGTCATAAGCGCAGCGTGGTGCAAGAGGGATGCTTATGGGGTCATAAGCGCCAGCGTGGTGCAAGAGGGATGCTAATGGGGTCATAAGCGCAGCGTGGTGCAAGAGGGATGCTAATGGGGTCATAAGCGCAGCGTGGTGCAAGAGGGATGCTAATGGGGTCATAAGCAGCGTGGTGCAAGAGGGATGCTAATGGGGTCATAAGCGCAGCGTGGTGCAAGAGGGATGCTAATGGGGTCATAAGCGCAGCGTGGTGCAAGAGGGATGCTAATGGGTCATAAGCGCAGCGTGGTGCAAGAGGGATGCTAATGGGGTCATAAGCGCAGCGTGGTGCAAGAGGGATGCTAATGGGGTCATAAGCGCAGCGTGGTGCAAGAGGGATGCTAATGGGGTCATAAGCGCAGCGTGGTGCAAGAGGGATGCTAATGGGGTCATAGCGCAGCGTGTGCAAGAGGGATGCTAATGGGGTCATAAGCGCAGCGTGGTGCAAGAGGGATGCTTATGGGGTCATAAGCGCAGCGTGGTGCAAGAGGGGATGCTAATGGGGTCATAAGCGCAGCGTGGTGCAAGAGGGATGCTTATGGGGTCATAAGCGCAGCGTGGTGCAAGAGGGATGCTTATGGGGTCATAAGCGCAGCGTGGTGCAAGAGGGATGCTTATGGGGTCATAAGCGCAGCGTGGTGCAAAGAGGGATGCTTATGGGGTCATAAGCGCAGCGTGGTGCAAGAGGGATGCTTATGGGGTCATAAGCGCAGCGTGGTGCAAGAGGGATGCCTTATGGGGTCATAAGCGCAGCGTGGTGCAAGAGGGATGCTTATGGGGTCATAAGCGCAGCGTGGTGCAAGAGGGATGCTAATGGGGTCATAAGCGCAGCGTGGTGCAAGAGGGATGCTAATGGGGTCATAGCGCAGCGTGGTGCAAGAGGGATGCTAATGGGGTCATAAGCGCAGCGTGGTGCAAGAGGGATGCTAATGGGGTCATAAGCGCAGCGTGGTGCAAGAGGGATGCTTATGGGGTCATAAGCGCAGCGTGGTGCAAGAGGGATGCTTATGGGGGTCATAAGCGCAGCGTGGTGCAAGAGGGATGCTTATGGGGTCATAAGCGCAGCGTGGTGCAAGAGGGATGCTTATGGGGTCATAAGCGCAGCGTGGTGCAAGAGGGATGCTTATGGGGTCATAAGCGCAGCGTGGTGCAAGAGGGATGCTAATGGGGTCATAAGCGCAGCGTGGTGCAAGAGGGATGCTAATGGGGTCATAAGCGCAGCGTGGTGCAAGAGGGATGCTAATGGGGTCATAAGCGCAGCGTGGTGCAAGAGGGATGCTAATGGGGTCATAAGCGCAGCGTGGTGCAAGAGGGGATGCTAATGGGGTCATAAGCGCAGCGTGGTGCAAGAGGGATGCTTATGGGGTCATAAGCGCAGCGTGGTGCAAGAGGGATGCTTATGGGGTCATAAGCGCAGCGTGGTGCAAGAGGGATGCTTATGGGGTCATAAGCGCAGCGTGGTGCAAGAGGGATGCTTATGGGGTCATAAGCGCAGCGTGGTGCAAGAGGGATGCTTATGGGGTCATAAGCGCAGCGTGGTGCAAGAGGGATGCTTATGGGGTCATAAGCGCAGCGTGGTGCAAGAGGGATGCTTATGGGGTCATAAGCGCAGCGTGGTGCAAGAGGGATGCTAATGGGGTCATAAGCGCAGCGTGGTGCAAGAGGGATGCTAATGGGGTCATAAGCGCAGCGTGGTGCAAGAGGGATGCTTATGGGGTCATAAGCGCAGCGTGGTGCAAGAGGGATGCTTATGGGGTCATAAGCGCAGCGTGGTGCAAGAGGGATGCTAATGGGGTCATAAGCGCAGCGTGGTGCAAGAGGGATGCTTAATGGGGTCATAAGCGCAGCGTGGTGCAAGAGGGATGCTAATGGGGTCATAAGCGCAGCGTGGTGCAAGAGGGATGCTAATGGGGTCATAAGCGCAGCGTGGTGCAAGAGGGATGCTAATGGGGTCATAAGCGCAGCGTGGTGCAAGAGGGATGCTAATGGGGTCATAAGCGCAGCGTGGTGCAAGAGGGATGCTAATGGGGTCATAAGCGCAGCGTGGTGCAAGAGGGATGCTAATGGGGTCATAAGCGCAGCGTGGTGCAAGAGGGATGCTAATGGGGTCATAAGCGCAGCGTGGTGCAAGAGGGATGCTTATGGGGTCATAAGCGCAGCGTGGTGCAAGAGGGATGCTAATGGGGTCATAAGCGCAGCGTGGTGCAAGAGGGATGCTAATGGGGTCATAAGCGCAGCGTGGTGCAAGAGGGATGCTAATGGTCATAAGCGCAGCGTGGTGCAAGAGGGATGCTTATGGGGTCATAAGCGCAGCGTGGTGCAAGAGGGATGCTAATGGGGTCATAAGCGCAGCGTGGTGCAAGAGGGATGCTAATGGGGTCATAAGCGCAGCGTGGTGCAAGAGGGATGCTAATGGGGTCATAAGCGCAGCGTGGTGCAAGAGGGATGCTTATGGGGTCATAAGCGCAGCGTGGTGCAAGAGGGATGCTTATGGGGTCATAAGCGCAGCGTGGTGCAAGAGGGATGCTAATGGGGTCATAAGCGCAGCGTGGTGCAAGAGGGATGCTAATGGGGTCATAAGCGCAGCGTGGTGCAAGAGGGATGCTTATGGGGTCATAAGCGCAGCGTGGTGCAAGAGGGATGCTTATGGGGTCATAAGCGCAGCGTGGTGCAAGAGGGATGCTTATGGGGTCATAAGCGCAGCGTGGTGCAAGAGGGATGCTTATGGGGTCATAAGCGCAGCGTGGTGCAAGAGGGATGCTAATGGGGTCATAAGCGCAGCGTGGTGCAAGAGGGATGCTAATGGGGTCATAAGCGCAGCGTGGTGCAAGAGGGATGCTTATGGGGTCATAAGCGCAGCGTGGTGCAAGAGGGATGCTTATGGGGTCATAAGCGCAGCGTGGTGCAAGAGGGATGCTAATGGGGTCATAAGCGCAGCGTGGTGCAAGAGGGATGCTAATGGGGTCATAAGCGCAGCGTGGTGCAAGAGGGATGCTTATGGGGTCATAAGCGCAGCGTGGTGCAAGAGGGATGCTTATGGGGTCATAAGCGCAGCGTGGTGCAAGAGGGATGCTTATGGGGTCATAAGCGCAGCGTGGTGCAAGAGGGATGCTATTGGGGTCATAAGCGCAGCGTGGTGCAAGAGGGATGCTAATGGGGTCATAAGCGCAGCGTGGTGCAAGAGGGATGCTTATGGGGTCATAAGCGCAGCGTGGTGCAAGAGGGATGCTTATGGGGTCATAAGCGCAGCGTGGTGCAAGAGGGATGCTAATGGGGTCATAAGCGCAGCGTGGTGCAAGAGGGATGCTAATGGGGTCATAAGCGCAGCGTGGTGCAAGAGGGATGCTAATGGGGTCATAAGCGCAGCGTGGTGCAAGAGGGATGCTAATGGGGTCATAAGCGCAGCGTGGTGCAAGAGGGATGCTAATGGGGTCATAAGCGCAGCGTGGTGCAAGAGGGATGCTAATGGGGTCATAAGCGCAGCGTGGTGCAAGAGGGATGCTAATAGGGGTCATAAGCGCAGCGTGGTGCAAGAGGGATGCTAATGGGGTCATAAGCGCAGCGTGGTGCAAGAGGGATGCTTATGGGGTCATAAGCGCAGCGTGGTGCAAGAGGGATGCTAATGGGGTCATAAGCGCAGCGTGGTGCAAGAGGGATGCTTATGGGGTCATAAGCGCAGCGTGGTGCAAGAGGGATGCTTATGGGGTCATAAGCGCAGCGTGGTGCAAGAGGGATGCTAATGGGGTCATAAGCGCAGCGGGGTGCAAGAGTGGCGCAAATGTAATCGACTTATAAAGCCACATCGTGTGGCCCTGTTTGGCTTTATAAATCCTAAGCAATGTGACGCTGCGCACATGGCTGTGCTGCATTACTCTGCGCCAGGGAGGCATTTACATGGGTGTTGCATAGGTCTTTGCTCACAAACATCCATGGATTTTGATGAATTCCCAGATTTACAAGGACAGGTAAACCGGGAATGCACTAAATATATGCATCTCCCCAGGACAGGCATAACAAGGAGAAATATCTTTATTTCTCCTCGTTTTTTCCTCTTTTCCTCTTTCTATGTCTGCAGCACACATTGAAAGAGGAAAACACCTCTCAGGGTTCTTTTGTGCAGGAAGATGGTGCATTGGCTTTTATCAACTAATCAATCAAACTACTTTCTTTCCAAAAAATACATTCTTACAGAAATATTGCACATTGCTTTATTCATTAGCAAACAATCACAAATATCATAAAATCAGTCGTGCACAGTACACATTCAGATCAATTTAACTAACGCATGATTTTGGCTAATAACTATATCATCATTTAAAATTTCCGACATTAAAACACAATAAAAGGTTGTGAACCCAAAATCGCACATATATTAAGAACCCATTAAAAAACAAAAAGTGCCAAATTAACCAGTAACATGCAACTAGTTCAAATCAATCATTATAAAGTACAGCAATCACAGCAGCTGATCACAATCACTTAAGGCTCTTTTATTCACCCTTATTACCAGGTAACACTTCCCATCTTCACATGTGGCCTTGCCAGTGCATCCTCCTAATGTGGACAGGGCTCAGCAGGGTCTTCAACAGGGTCCTGTATACATTAGACACATTTTAAAAGAAAGAGGATAACAAACACCCAGCAGCTTGCAACTCCTTTTCTTCACATGGGCTTTATAAAGTGCAGTGTGCATGCCAGCCTATCTCAATCACGAGGTACTCTTGCAATCATCCTTGATATCGGAGTTTCCCATCTCCCAACCCACCGAGGCATCCTCTTAGTGGACCAAGATCTGCTTACCAATTCAAGATGCCACCCTGCCAACGTAAAGGTGTGCCAACCTTCGTCTTAAAAGAGTAAGAGGGAAAAAGTATTGACCAGGGGCAAAGGTTACATCCTTGTATCTAAGATCACATAACAATGTTAAACCCATGTTTCTCGACTGTATCCGAACTTGTTTAATACAGCTCAGAGAATCTTCTTCCTTTCCTCGAGTAAAAGTACACAAACCATCAGTAGATGGGTCACTAAATGTTTCCTACCATCTTACAGGGGCATTGGCAATTATCTCTTCCCTTCCCCTTCTCTCACTTGAAATGGATTGCCAGTCACCAGGCAACACGTTAAATGTGAGAGCACATTGAAATCAAGTTTATATGTTATAATGAAAAGGACTTTGGGTTACTGAGACCTACTCGCAGTTAACCCTCTGTTAGGAATACATGTTGATTAATGTGACTGCACCATAAACTAAGGAGTAGACTACTATACATAAAGTGTGGCTTCTATATGCATTTCCACTGCCATACATTAAAATGCAAGTTGACATATTAGCACATGGATTAACATAGAGATATGTAGTAATCATGCAACTCTAAATATTGCAAGTTCCATATGATCTTCAAAATGGGTATCGCACGGTCTGCATATTTATATAGCGACTGTACATCATTTTAAGAATTCCATATTAAAACTCATTGCCATCGGTGTAAATCCTACATTCTGGTTCTCAATAGCAAACCACACAGGGTTATTTTATCCAAAAGATCTCCAGGCTGTATGTGAACTTTGCATGTCTTAGGCATCTGTGCTTGACCCAGATTAATCTAAACTGCACACATGGAGGAGGGTGGGATGGTCAACTCGGTTCTCATGTCAGTCAGCCTCACACACATTAGACTTCTTCTGTCCCTCTACATTTCATGCATTAGGCTTCTCATATCTATGTACATCCCACTCACCATCTATTCGTTATTAGAACATTGGAATAATGGGAGTTCCATTGACAACAATGGAGTGCTCTGGGCTTATAATGGCTGGTAGAAGCCCGGAGCTCCAACATTCCAATGCTTCTTTGTTCACAGCTCTGGCTGTGAACAAAAGCTTCAGGGAGCCTGAGGGGATTCAAATCCCCTCACGCTCCCATAGTGTTTTTTTCCTTTTGTGTAAGAACATTCTGCCCTCTAGTGGCAGAATGTTCTAATAGCCCTAGGCTCAGGCGTTTAACGCTGGAGAGGGCCTTTAATAGCCGGTACAGCCCTCCACGGCGGGCTATAAGGTTATAGCATCTCACTCGACATATTTCTTATGCTTGTCTGATGCACATATTCATCTGGCACACTGTTTTTGAAAATCACACATAACACACTTATTTCATTTAGAAGCTTGCGTTTGTGAGACATTTACACATTGTACCTGTGAGGAGCACCTCAGACGCACACCAGGTGTCTCAAGTTTGTTAGACTCTACCTCACTGGGCTTCTAGCATTTGAAGATCATCTCACAACTCTCACTTATTGTGTTTGTGAGTCTTTCACGCTGTAGACATCTCATGTTTGTGAGTATTTCTACTCTTTTGTGAATATCTAACACCAGGGTCCACGAGTTTAGTAGAATCTCACACACACTAGCTCTGAGAGGCCCCCCATCCATCTCAAGAGGACCAGCAGCTCTGAGATGCCCACCATCCACCACAAGAGCAAGCACCTCTGAGAGGCCCACCATCCATCTCAAGAGCAAGCAGCTCTGAGAGGACCACCAACCATCTCAAGAGGACCGGCAGCTCTGAGAGGCTCACCTTTCATCTCAAGAGGAACAGCAACTCTGAGAGGCCCACCTTCCATCTCAAGAGGACCAGCAGCTCCGAGAAGCACACATCCATCTCAAGAGGACCAGCAGCTCTGAGAGGCGCACCATCCATCTCAACAGGACCAGCAGCTCCGAGAGACCCCCCCATCCATCTCAAGAGGCCAGCAGCTCTGAGAGGCCCACCATCCATCTCAAGAGGACCAGCAGCTCTGAAAGGCCCACCATCCATCTCAAGAGGACCAGCAGCTCCCAGAGGCCCAAGATCCATCTGAAGAGGACCAGCAGCTCTGAGAGGCCCACCGTCCATCTCAAGAGGACCAGCAGCTCTGAGAGGCCCACCATCCATCTCAAGAGCAAGCAGCTCTGAGAGGACCACCATCCATCTCAAGAGGCCCAGCAGCTCTGAGAGGCCCCCCATCCATCTCAAGAGGACCAGCAGCTCTGAGAGGCCCACCATCCATCTCAAGAGGGGCAGCAGCTCAGAGAGGCCCAAGATCCATCTCAAGACCAAGCTGCTCTGAGAGGCCCACCATCCATCTCAAGAGCAAGCATCTCTGAGAGGCCACCCATCCATCTCAAGAGGACCAGCAGCTCTGAGAGGCCCCCCATCACTCTCAAGAGGACCAGCAGCTCTGAGAGGCCCACCATCCATTGCAAGAGGACCAGCAGCTCTGAGAGGCCCACCATCCATCTCAAGAGGACCAGCAGCTCTGAGAGGCCCACCATCCATCTCAAGAAGACCAGCAGCTCTGAGAGGCCCACCATCCATCTCAAGAGCAAGCTGCTCTGAGAGACCCACCATCCATCTCAAGAGCAAGCAGCTCTGAGAGGCCCACCATCCATATCAAGAGGACCAGCAGCTCTGAGAGGCCCACTATCCATTTCGCGAGGACCAGCAGCTCTGAGAGGGCCACCATCCATCTCAAGAGGACCAGCAGCTCCGAGAGGCCCACCATCCACCTCAAGAGCAAGCAGCTCTGAGAGGCCCACCATCCATCTCAAGAGGACCAGCAGCTCTGAGAGGCCCACCATCCATCTCAAGAGGACCAGCAGCTCCGAGAGGCCCCCATCCATCTCAAGAGGAACAGCAGCTCTGAGAGGCCCCCCATCCATCTCAAGAGGAACAGCAGCTCCGAGAGGCCCCCCATCCATCTCAAGAGGAACAGCAGCTCTGAGATGCCCACCATCCACCTCAAGAGCAAGCACCTCTGAGAGGCAAACCATCCATCTCAAGAGCAAGCAGCTCTGAGAGGCCCACCATCCATCTCAAGAGGACCAGCAGCTCTGAGAGGCCCGCCATCCATCTCAAGAGGACCAGCAGCTCCGAGAGGCCCCCATCCATCTCAAGAGGACCAGCAGCTCTGAGAGGCCCACCATCCATCTCGCGAGGACCAGCAGCTCTGAGAGGCCCCCCATCCATCTCAAGAGGACCAGCAGCTCCGAGAGACCCCATCATCCATCTCAAGAGGCCAGCAGCTCTGAGAGGCCCACCATCCATCTCAAGAGGACCAGCAGCTCCGAGAGACCCCCCCATCCATCTCAAGAGGCCAGCAGCTCTGTGAGGCCCACCATCCATCTCAAGAGCAAGCAGCTCTGAGATTCCCACCATCCATCTCAAGAGGACCAGCAGCTCTGAGAGGCCCACATCCATCTCAAGAGGATCAGCAGCTCCGAGAGGCCCAAGATCCATCTCAAGACCAAGCTGCTCTGAGAGGCCCACCATCCATCTCAAGAGCAAGCATCTCTGAGAGGCCACCCATCCATCTCAAGAGGACCAGCAGCTCTGAGAGGCCCCCCATCAATCTCAAGAGGACCAGCAGCTCTGAGAGGCCCACCATCCATTGCAAGAGGACCAGCAGCTCTGAGAGGCCCACCATCCATCTCAAGAGGACCAGCAGCTCTGAGAGGCCCACCATCCATCTCAAGAGCAAGCAGCTCTGAGAGGCCCCCATCCATCTCAAGAGGACCAGCAGCTCCTAGAGGCCCACCATCCATCTCAAGAGGACCAGCAGCTCTGAGAGGCCCACCATCCATCTCAAGAGGACCAGCAGCTCTGAGAGGCCCACCATCCATCTCAAGAGGACCAGCAGCTCCGAGAGGCCCACCATCCACCTCAAGAGCAAGCAGCTCTGAGAGGCCCACCATACATCTCAAGAGGACCAGCAGCTCTGAGAGGCCCACCATCCATCTCAAGAGGACCAGCAGCTCCGAGAGGCACACCATCTACCTCAAGAGCAAGCAGATCTGAGAGGCCCACCATCCATCTCAAGAGGACCAGCAGCTCCGAGAGGCCCCCCATCCATCTCAAGAGGAACAGCAGCTCTGAGATGCCCACCATCCATCTCAAGAGCAAGCAGCTCTGAGAGGCCCACCATCCATCTCAAGAGGACCAGCAGCTCTGAGAGGCCCGCCCTCCATCTCAAGAGGACCAGCAGCTCTGAGAGGGCCACCATCCATCTCAAGAGGACCAGCAGCTCCGAGAGGCCCACCATCCACCTCAAGAGCAAGCAGCTCTGAGAGGCCCACCATCCATCTCAAGAGGACCAGCAGCTCTGAGAGGCCCGCCATCCATCTCAAGAGGACCAGCAGCTCCGAGAGGCCCCCATCCATCTCAAGAGGACCAGCAGCTCTGAGAGGCCCACCATCCATCTCGCGAGGACCAGCAGCTCTGAGAGGCCCCCCATCCATCTCAAGAGGACCAGCAGCTCCGAGAGACCCCATCATCCATCTCAAGAGGCCAGCAGCTCTGAGAGGCCCACCATCCATCTCAAGAGGACCAGCAGCTCCGAGAGACCCCCCCATCCATCTCAAGAGGCCAGCAGCTCTGTGAGGCCCACCATCCATCTCAAGAGCAAGCAGCTCTGAGATTCCCACCATCCATCTCAAGAGGACCAGCAGCTCTGAGAGGCCCACATCCATCTCAAGAGGATCAGCAGCTCCGAGAGGCCCAAGATCCATCTCAAGACCAAGCTGCTCTGAGAGGCCCACCATCCATCTCAAGAGCAAGCATCTCTGAGAGGCCACCCATCCATCTCAAGAGGACCAGCAGCTCTGAGAGGCCCCCCATCAATCTCAAGAGGACCAGCAGCTCTGAGAGGCCCACCATCCATTGCAAGAGGACCAGCAGCTCTGAGAGGCCCACCATCCATCTCAAGAGGACCAGCAGCTCTGAGAGGCCCACCATCCATCTCAAGAGCAAGCAGCTCTGAGAGGCCCCCATCCATCTCAAGAGGACCAGCAGCTCCTAGAGGCCCACCATCCATCTCAAGAGGACCAGCAGCTCTGAGAGGCCCACCATCCATCTCAAGAGGACCAGCAGCTCTGAGAGGCCCACCATCCATCTCAAGAGGACCAGCAGCTCCGAGAGGCCCACCATCCACCTCAAGAGCAAGCAGCTCTGAGAGGCCCACCATACATCTCAAGAGGACCAGCAGCTCTGAGAGGCCCACCATCCATCTCAAGAGGACCAGCAGCTCCGAGAGGCACACCATCTACCTCAAGAGCAAGCAGATCTGAGAGGCCCACCATCCATCTCAAGAGGACCAGCAGCTCCGAGAGGCCCCCCATCCATCTCAAGAGGAACAGCAGCTCTGAGATGCCCACCATCCATCTCAAGAGCAAGCAGCTCTGAGAGGCCCACCATCCATCTCAAGAGGACCAGCAGCTCTGAGAGGCCCGCCCTCCATCTCAAGAGGACCAGCAGCTCTGAGAGGGCCACCATCCATCTCAAGAGGACCAGCAGCTACGAGAGGCCCACCATCCACCTCAAGAGCAAGCAGCTCTGAGAGGCCCACCATCCATCTCAAGAGGACCAGCAGCTCTGAGAGGCCCCCCATCCATCTCAAGAGGACCAGCAGCTCTGAGAGGCACACCATCCACCTCAAGAGCAAGCACCTCTGAGAGGCCCACCATCCATCTCAAGAGGCCAGCAGCTCTGAGAGGCCCACCATCCATCTCAAGAGGACCAGCAGCTCTGAAAGGCCCACCATCCATCTCAAGAGCAAGCAGCTCTGAGATTCCCACAATCCATCTCAAGGGGACCAGCAGCTCTGAGAGGCCCACATCCATCTCAAGAGGAGCAGCAGCTCCGAGAGGCCCAAGATCCATCTCAAGACCAAGCTGCTCTGAGAGGCCCACCATCCATCTCAAGAGCAAGCATCTCTGAGAGGCCACCCATCCATCCCAAGAGGACCAGCAGCTCTGAGAGGCCCCCCATCAATCTCAAGAGGACCAGCAGCTCTGAGAGGCCCACCATCCATTGCAAGAGGACCAGCAGCTCTGAGAGGCCCACCATCCATCTCAAGAGGACCAGCAGCTCTGAGAGGCCCCCCATCCATCTCAAGAGGACCAGCAGCTCTGAGAGGCCCACCATCCATCTCAAGAAGACCAGCAGCTCTGAGAGGCCCACCATCCATCTCAAGAGCAAGCTGCTCTGAGAGGCCCACCATCCATCTCAAGAGCAAGCAGCTCTGAGAGGCCCACCATCCATATCAAGAGGACCAGCAGCTCTGAGAGGCCCACTATCCATTTCGCGAGGACCAGCAGCTCTGAGAGGGCCACCATCCATCTCAAGAGGACCAGCAGCTCCGAGAGGCCCACCATCCACCTCAAGAGCAAGCAGCTCTGAGAGGCCCACCATCCATCTCAAGAGGACCAGCAGCTCTGAGAGGCCCACCATCCATCTCAAGAGGACCAGCAGCTCCGAGAGGCACACCATTTACCTCAAGAGCAAGCAGATCTGAGAGGCCCACCATCCATCTCAAGAGCAAGCAGCTCTGAGATTCCCACAATCCATCTCAAGGGGACCAGCAGCTCTGAGAGGCCCACATCCATCTCAAGAGGAGCAGCAGCTCCGAGAGGCCCAAGATCCATCTCAAGACCAAGCTGCTCTGAGAGGCCCACCATCCATCTCAAGAGCAAGCATCTCTGAGAGGCCACCCATCCATCCCAAGAGGACCAGCAGCTCTGAGAGGCCCCCCATCAATCTCAAGAGGACCAGCAGCTCTGAGAGGCCCACCATCCATTGCAAGAGGACCAGCAGCTCTGAGAGGCCCACCATCCATCTCAAGAGGACCAGCAGCTCTGAGAGGCCCCCCATCCATCTCAAGAGGACCAGCAGCTCTGAGAGGCCCACCATCCATCTCAAGAAGACCAGCAGCTCTGAGAGGCCCACCATCCATCTCAAGAGCAAGCTGCTCTGAGAGGCCCACCATCCATCTCAAGAGCAAGCAGCTCTGAGAGGCCCACCATCCATATCAAGAGGACCAGCAGCTCTGAGAGGCCCACTATCCATTTCGCGAGGACCAGCAGCTCTGAGAGGGCCACCATCCATCTCAAGAGGACCAGCAGCTCCGAGAGGCCCACCATCCACCTCAAGAGCAAGCAGCTCTGAGAGGCCCACCATCCATCTCAAGAGGACCAGCAGCTCTGAGAGGCCCACCATCCATCTCAAGAGGACCAGCAGCTCCGAGAGGCACACCATTTACCTCAAGAGCAAGCAGATCTGAGAGGCCCACCATCCATCTCAAGAGGACCAGCAGCTCCGAGAGGCCCCCCATCCATCTCAAGAGGACCAGCAGCTCTGAGAGGCCCACCATCCATCTCAAGAAGACCAGCAGCTCTGAGAGGCCCACCATCCATCTCAAGAGCAAGCTGCTCTGAGAGGCCCACCATCCATCTCAAGAGCAAGTAGCTCTGAGAGGCCCACCATCCATATCAAGAGGACCAGCAGCTCTGAGAGGCCCACTATCCATTTCGCGAGGACCAGCAGCTCTGAGAGGGCCACCATCCATCTCAAGAGGACCAGCAGCTCCGAGAGGCCCACCATCCACCTCAAGAGCAAGCAGCTCTGAGAGGCCCACCATCCATCTCAAGAGGACCAGCAGCTCTGAGAGGCCCACCATCCATCTCAAGAGGACTAGCAGCTCCGAGAGGCACACCATTTACCTCAAGAGCAAGCAGATCTGAGAGGCCCACCATCCATCTCAAGAGGACCAGCAGCTCCGAGAGGCCCCCCATCCATCTCAAGAGGAACAGCAGCTCTGAGATGCCCACCATCCACCTCATGAGCAAGCACCTCTGAGAGGCAAACCATCCATCTCAAGAGCAAGCAGCTCTGAGAGGCCCACCATCCATCTCAAGAGGACCAGCAGCTCCGAGAGGCCCACCATCCATCTCAAGAGTAAGCAGTTCTGAGAGGCCCACCATCCATCTCAAGAGGACCAGCAGCTCTGAGAGGCCCACCATCCATCTCAAGAGGACCAGCAGCTATGAGAGGCCCACCATCCATCTCAAGACGACCAGCAGCTCTGAGAGGCTCACCATCCATCTCAAGAGGACCAGCAGCTCCGAGAGGCCTACCATCCATCTCAAGAGGGCCAGCAGCTCTGAGAGGCCCACCTTCCATCTCAAGAGGACCAGCAGCTCTGAGAGGACCACCATCCATCTCAAGAGGACCAGCAGCTCCGAGAGGCCCCCATCCATCTCAAGAGGACCAGCAGCTCTGAGAGGCCCACCATCCATCTCAAGAGGACCAGCAGCTCTGAGAGGCCCAACATCCATCTCAGGAGGACCAGCAGCTCCGAGAGGCCCACCATCTATCTCAAGAACAAGCAGCTCTGAGAGCCCCACCATCCATCTCAAGAGAACCAGCAGCTCTGAGAGGCCCACCATCCATCTCAAGAGGGCCAGCAGCTCTGAGAGGCCCACCATCCATCTCGAGAGGACCAGCAGCTCTGAGAGGCCCACCATCAATCTAGAGAGGACCAGCAGCATTGAGAGGCCCGCCATCCATCTCAAGAGGACCAGCAGCTCTGAGAGGCCCACCATCCATCTCAAGAGGACCAGCAGCTCTGAAAGGCCCACCATCCATCTCAAGAGGACCAGCAGTTCCGAGAGGCCCACCATCCATCTCAAGAGGACCAGCAGCTCCGAGAGGCCCACCATCCATCTCAAGAGGACCAGCAGCTCCGAGTGGCCCAGCATCCATCTCAAGAAGCCCAGCAGCTCCGAGAGGCCCACCATCCATCTGAAGAGGACCAGCAGCTCCGAGAGACCCTCCATCCATCTCAAGAGCCAGCAGCTCTGAGAGGCCCACCATCCATCTGAAGAGGACCAGCTGCTCTGACATGCCCACCATCCATCTCAAGAGCAAGCAGCTCTGAGAGGCCCACCATCCATCTCAAGAGGACCAGCAGCTCTGAGAGGCCCACCATCCATCTCAAGAGCAAGCAGCTCTGAGAGGCCCACCATCCATCTCAAGAGCAAGCAGCTCTGAGAGGCCCACCATCCATCTCAAGAGGACCAGCAGCTCTGAGAGGCCCCCCATCCATCTCAAGAGGACCAGCAGCTCTGAGAGGCCCCCCATCCATCTCAAGAGGACCAGCAGCTCTGAGAGGCCCCCCATCCATCTCAAGAGGACCAGCAGCTCTGAGAGGCCCACCATCCATCTCAAGAGCATGCAGCTCTGAGAGGGCCACCATCCATCTCAAGAGCAAGCATCCCTGAGAGGCCCACCATCCATCTCAAGAGCAAGCAGCTCTGAGAGGCCCACCATCCATCTCAAGAGGACCAGCAGCTCTGAGAGGCCCCCATCCATCTCAAGAGGACCAGCAGCTCTGAGAGGCCCCCCATCTATTTCAAGAGGACCAGCAGCTCTGAGAGGCCCCCCATCCATCTCAAGAGGACCAGCAGCTCTGAGAGGCCCACCATCCATCTCAAGAGCATGCAGCTCTGAGAGGCCCACCATCCATCTCAAGAGCAAGCATCTCTGAGAGGCCCACCATCCATCTCAAGAGGACCAGCAGCTCTGAGAGGCCCACCATCCATCTCAAGAGGACCAGCAGCTCTGAGAGGCCCACCATCCATCTCGAGAGGACCAGCAGCTCTGAGAGGCCCACCATCCATCTAGAGAGGACCAGCAGCTCAGAGAGGCCCACCATCCATCTCAAGAGCAAGCAGCTCTGAGAGGCCCACCATCCATCTCGCGAGGACCAGCAGCTCTGAGAGGCCCACCATCCATCTCGCGAGGACCAGCAGCTCTGAGAGGCCCACCATCCATCTCAAGAGGACCAGTAGCTCGGAGAGGCCCACCATCCATCTCAAGAGCAAGCATCTCTGAGAGGCCCACCCTCCATCTCAAGAGGACCAGCAGCTCTGGGAGGCCCACCATCCATCGCAAGAGGACCAGCAGCTCTGAGAGGCCCACCATCCATCTCAAGAGGACCAGCATCTCTGAGAGGCCCACTATCCATCTCAAGAGGACCAGCAGCTCTGAGAGGGCCCCCATCCATCTCAAGAGGACCAGCAGCTCTGAAAGGCCCACCCTCCATCTCAAGAGGACCATCAGCTCTGAGAGGCCCACCATCCATCTCAAGAGCAAGCAGCTCTGAGAGGCCCAGCATCCATCTCAAGAGGACCAGCAGCTCTGAGAGGCCCACCATCCATCTGTAGAGCAAGCAGCTCTGAGAGGCCCACCATCCATCTCAAGAGCAAGCAGCTCTGAGGGGCCTATCCTCCATCTCAAGAGGACAAGCAGCTCTGAGACGCCTACCATCCATCTCAAGAGAACCAGTAGCTCTGAGAGGCCCACCATCCATCTCGCAAGGACCAGCAGCTCTGAGAGGCCCACCATCCATCTCGCGAGGACCAGCAGCTCTGAGAGGCCCACACCCATCTCAAGAGGAGCAGCAGCTCCGAGAGGCCCAAGATCCATCTCAAGACAAAGCAGCTCTGAGAGGCCCACCATCCATCTCAAGAGCAAGCATCTCTGAGAGGCCACCCATCCATCTCAAGAGGACCAGCAGCTATGAGAGGCCCCCCATCAATCTCAGAGGACCAGCAGCTCTGAGAGGCCCACCATCCATCGCAAGAGGACCAGCAGCTCTGAGAGGCCCACCATCCATCTCAAGAGGACCAGCATCTCTGAGAGGCCCACCATCCATCTCAAGAGGACCAGCAGCTCTGAGAGGCCCCCCATCCATCTCAAGAGGACCAGCAGCTCTGAGAGGCCCACCATCCATCTCAAGAGGACCAGCAGCTCTGAGAGGCCCACCATCCATCTCAAGAGCAAGCAGCTCTGAGAGGCCCACCATCCATCTCGCGAGGACCAGCAGCTCTGAGAGGCCCACCACCATCCATCTCAAGAGCAAGCAGCTCTGAGAGGCCCACCATCCATCTCGCGAGGACCAGCAGCTCTGAGAGGCCCACCATCGCTCTCGCGAGGACCAGCAGCTCTGAGAGGCCCACCATCCATCTCGCGAGGACCAGCAGCTCGGAGAGGCCCACCATCCATCTCAAGAGCAAGCATCTCTGAGAGGCCCACCCTCCATCTCAAGAGGACCAGCAGCTCTGAGAGGCCCACCATCCATCTCAAGAGCAAGCAGCTCTGAGAGGCCCAGCATCCATCTCAAGAGGACCAGCAGCTCTGAGAGGCCCACCATCCATCTGTAGAGCAAGCAGCTCTGAGAGGCCCACCATCCATCTCAAGAGCAAGCAGCTCTGAGGGGCCCATCCTCCATCTCAAGAGGACAAGCAGCTCTGAGACGCCTACCATCCATCTCAAGAGAACCAGTAGCTCTGAGAGGCCCACCATCCATCTCGCAAGGACCAGCAGCTCTGAGAGGCCCACCATCCATCTCAAGAGGACCAGCAGCTCCGAGAGGCCCACCATCCATCTCAAGAGCAAGCAGCTCTGAGCGGCCCACCATCCATCTCAAGAGCGCCAGCAGCTCTGAGAGGCCCACCATCCATCTCAAGAGGACCAGCAGCTATGAGAGGCCCACCATCCATCTCAAGACGACCAGCAGCTCTGAGAGGCCCACCATCCATCTCAAGAGGACCAGCAGCTCAGAGAGGCCTAACATCCATCTCAAGAGGGCCAGCAGCTTTGAGAGGCCCACCTTCCATCTCAGGAGGACCAGCAGCTCTGAGAGGCCCACCATCCATCTCAAGAGGACCAGCAGCTCTGAGAGGCCCCCATCCATCTCAAGAGGACCAGCAGCTCTGAGAGGCCCACCATCCATCTCAAGAGGACCAGCAGCTCTGAGAGGCCCAACATCCATCTCAAGAGGACCAGCAGCTCCGAGAGGCCCAAAATCCATCTCAAGAACAAGCAGCTCTGAGAGCCCCACCATCTATCTCAAGAGGACCAGCAGCTCTGAGAGGCCCACCATCCATCTCGAGAGGACCAGCAGCTCTGAGAGGCCCACCATCCATCTAGAGAGGACCAGCAGCTTTGAGAGGCCCACCATCCATCTCAAGAGGACCAGCAGCTCTGAGAGGCCCCCCATCCATCTCAAGAGCAAGCAGCTCTGAGAGGCCCACCATCCATCTCAAGAGCAAGCAGCTCTGAGGGGCCCATCATCCATCTCAAGAGGACAAGCAGCTCTGAGACGCCCACCATCCATCTCAAGAGGACCTGTAGCTCTGAGAGGCCCACCATCCATCTCACGAGGACCAGCAGCTCTGAGAGGCCCACCATCCATCTCAAGAGCAAGCAGCTCTGAGAGGCCCACCATCCATCTCAAGAGGACCAGCAGCTCTGAGAGGCCCACCATCCATCTCAAGAGCAAACAGCTCTGAGAGGCCCACCATCCATATCAAGAGGACCAGCAGCTCTGAGAGGCCCACCATCCATCTCGAGAGGACCAGCAGCTCTGAGAGGCCCACCATCCATCTCGAGAGGACCAGCAGCTCTGAGAGGCCCACCATCCATCTAGAGAGGACCAGCAGCTTTGAGAGGCCCACCATCCATCTCAAGAGGACCAGCAGCTCTGAGAGGCCCCCCATCCATCTCAAGAGCAAGCAGCTCTGAGAGGCCCACCATCCATCTCAAGAGCAAGCAGCTCTGAGGGGCCCATCATCCATCTCAAGAGGACCAGCATCTCTGAGAGGCCCACCATACATCTCAAGAGGACCAGCAGCTCTGAGAGGCCCACCATCCATCTCAAGAGCAAGCAGCTCTGAGAGGCCCACCATCCATCTCAAGAGGACCAGCAGCTCTGAGAGGCCCACCATCCATCTCAATAGCAAACAGCTCTGAGAGGCCCACCATCCATATCAAGAGGACCAGCAGCTCTGAGAGGCCCACCATCCATCTTGCGAGGACCAGCAGCTCTGAGAGGGCCACCATCCATCTCAAGAGGACCAGCAGCTCCGAGAGGCCCACCATCCATCTCAAGAGCAAGCAGCTCTGAGGGGCCCATCATCCATCTCAAGAGGACAAGCAGCTCTGAGACGCCCACCATCCATCTCAAGAGGACCTGTAGCTCTGAGAGGCCCACCATCCATCTCACGAGGACCAGCAGCTCTGAGAGGCCCACCATCCATCTCAAGAGCAAGCAGCTCTGAGAGGCCCACCATCCATCTCAAGAGGACCAACAGCTCTGAGAGGCCCACCATCCATCTCAAGAGCAAACAGCTCTGAGAGGCCCACCATCCATATCAAGAGGACCAGCAGCTCTGAGAGGCCCACCATCCATCTCGAGAGGACCAGCAGCTCTGAGAGGCCCACCATCCATCTCGAGAGGACCAGCAGCTCTGAGAGGCCCACCATCCATCTAGAGAGGACCAGCAGCGTTGAGAGGCCCACCATCCATCTCAAGAGGACCAGCAGCTCTGAGAGGCCCCCCATCCATCTCAAGAGCAAGCAGCTCTGAGAGGCCCACCATCCATCTCAAGAGCAAGCAGCTCTGAGGGGCCCATCATCCATCTCAAGAGGACCAGCATCTCTGAGAGGCCCACCATCCATCTCAAGAGGACCAGCAGCTCTGAGAGGCCCACCATCCATCTCAAGAGCAAGCAGCTCTGAGAGGCCCACCATCCATCTCAAGAGGACCAGCAGCTCTGAGAGGCCCACCATCCATCTCAATAGCAAACAGCTCTGAGAGGCCCACCATCCATATCAAGAGGACCAGCAGCTCTGAGAGGCCCACCATCCATCTTGCGAGGACCAGCAGCTCTGAGAGGGCCACCATCCATCTCAAGAGGACCAGCAGCTCCGAGAGGCCCACCATCCACCTGAAGAGCAAGCAGCTCTGAGAGGCCCACCATCCATCTCAAGAGGACCAGCAGCTCTGAGAGGCCCACCATCCATCTCAAGAGGACCAGCAGCTCCGAGAGGCCCACCATCTACCTCAAGAGCAAGCAGCTCTGAGAGGCCCACCATCCATCTCAAGAGGACCAGCAGCTCTGAGAGGCCCACCATCCATCTCAAGAGGACCAGCAGCTCCGACAGGCCCACCATCTACCTCAAGAGCAAGCAGCTCTGAGAGGCCCACCACCCATCTCAAGAGGACCAGCAGCTCTGAGAGGCCCACCATCCATCTCAAGAGGACCAGCAGCTCTGAGAGGCCCCCCATCCATCTCAAGAGGACCAGCAGCTCTGAGATGCCCACCATCCACCTCAAGAGCAAGCACCTCTGAGAGGCCCACCATCCATCTCAAGAGCAAGCAGCTCTGAGAGGCCCACCATCCATCTCAAGAGGACCAGCAGCTCCGAGAGGCCCCCATCCATCTCAAGAGGACCAGCAGCTCTGAGAGGCTCACCATCCATCTCCCGAGGACCAGCAGCTCTGAGAGGCCCACCATCCATCTCAAGAGGACCAGCAGCTACGACAGGCCCACCATCCACCTCAAGAGCAAGCAGCTCTGAGAGGACCACCATCCATCTCAAGAGGACCAGCAGCTCTGAGAGGAGAAGTGTGGCTCAGGGGTTAGAGGCGGCAGACCCGGAAGCTGAGATCGGTCCTGGACCAGGGTTCAATTCCCCACCTCGGCGGGTCTTGGGCTCAAAAATTCCACGGACTCCATAATTCTCGTTCCGGTGCCTACTCGACTCACGGGTTCACACTCTGCGACTCTGGGCAATAGCTTGCTTAATCTCCACTACGGCCCCTCGCGGCGGGATGCCTGGCTTTCACCTTGTGGATACCCTGCTGGGGTTATCTCACAGGGGAATACCAGGATGGGTTCCCAAAGCAATCGCCTTGATGCCTTCGGGTGATATGTGCGCTATATAAATCGCAATACATTTACATTTACAGAGGCCCACCATCCATCTCAAGAGGACCAGCAGCTCTGAGAGGCCCCCATCCATCTCAAGAGGACCAGCAGCTCAGAGATGCCCACCATACACCTCAAGAGCAAGCACCTCTGAGAGGCCCACCATCCATCTCAAGAGCAAGCAGCTCTGAGAGGCCCACCATCCATCTCAAGAGGACCAGCAGCTCTGAGAGGCCCGCCATCCATCTCAAGAGCGAGCAGCAGCTCTGAGAGGCCCATCATTAATCTCAAGAGGACCAGCAGCTCTGAGAGGCCCACCATCCATCTCGGGAGGACCAGCAGCTCTGAGAGGCCCCCATCCATCTCAAGAGCAAGTAGCTCTGAGAGGCCCACCATCCATCTCAAGAGGAACAGCAGCTCCGAGAGGCCAACCATCCATCTCAAGAGCAAGCAGCTCTGAGAGGCCCACCATCTATCTCAAGAGGACCAGCAGCTCTGAGAGGCCCACCATCCATCTCGGGAGGACCAGCAGCTCTGAGAGGCCCACCATCCATCTCAAGAGGACCAGCAGCTACGAGAGGCCCACCATCCACCTCAAGAGCAAGCAGCTCTGAGAGGACTACCATCCATCTCAAGAGGACCAGCAGCTCTGAGAGGCCCCCCATCCATCTCAAGAGGACCAGCAGCTCTGAGATGCCCACCATCCACCTCAAGAGCAAGCACCTCTGAGAGGCCCACCATCCATCTCAAGAGGCCAGCAGCTCTGAGAGGCCCACCATCCATCTCAAGAGGACCAGCAGCTCTGAAAGGCCCACCATCCATCTCAAGAGCAAGCAGCTCTGAGATTCCCACAATCCATCTCAAGGGGACCAGCAGCTCTGAGAGGCCCACATCCATCTCAAGAGGAGCAGCAGCTCCGAGAGGCCCAAGATCCATCTCAAGACCAAGCTTCTCTGAGAGGCCCACCATCCATCTCAAGAGCAAGCATCTCTGAGAGGCCACCCATCCATCTCAAGAGGACCAGCAGCTCTGAGAGGCCCCCCATCAATCTCAAGAGGACCAGCAGCTCTGAGAGGCCCACCATCCATTGCAAGAGGACCAGCAGCTCTGAGAGGCCCACCATCCATCTCAAGAGGACCAGCAGCTCTGAGAGGCCCCCCATCCATCTCAAGAGGACCAGCAGCTCTGAGAGGCCCACCATCCATCTCAAGAAGACCAGCAGCTCTGAGAGGCCCACCATCCATCTCAAGAGCAAGCTGCTCTGAGAGGCCCACCATCCATCTCAAGAGCAAGCAGCTCTGAGAGGCCCACCATCCATATCAAGAGGACCAGCAGCTCTGAGAGGCCCACTATCCATTTCGCGAGGACCAGCAGCTCTGAGAGGGCCACCATCCATCTCAAGAGGACCAGCAGCTCCGAGAGGCCCACCATCCACCTCAAGAGCAAGCAGCTCTGAGAGGCCCACCATCCATCTCAAGAGGACCAGCAGCTCTGAGAGGCCCACCATCCATCTCAAGAGGACCAGCAGCTCCGAGAGGCACACCATTTACCTCAGAGCAAGCAGATCTGAGAGGCCCCCCATCCATCTCAAGAGGAACAGCAGCTCTGAGATGCCCACCATCCACCTCAAGAGCAAGCACCTCTGAGAGGCAAACCATCCATCTCAAGAGCAAGCAGCTCTGAGAGGCCCACCATCCATCCCAAGAGGACCAGCAGCTCTGAGAGGCCCGCCATCCATCTCAAGAGGACCAGCAGCTCCGAGAGGCCCCCATCCATCTCAAGAGGACCAGCAGCTCTGAGAGGCCCACCATCCATCTCGCGAGGACCAGCAGCTCTGAGAGGCCCCCCATTTATCTCAAGAGGACCAGCTGCTCTGAGAGGCCCCCCATCCATCTCAAGAGGACCAGCAGCTCCGAGAGACCCCCCCATCCATCTCAAGAGGCCAGCAGCTCTGAGAGGCCCACCATCCATCTCAAGAGGACCAGCAGCTCTGAAAGGCTCACCATCCATCTCAAGAGCAAGCAGCTCTGAGATTCCCACCATCCATCTCAAGAGGACCAGCAGCTCTGAGAGGCCCACATCCATCTCAAGAGGAGCAGCAGCTCCGAGAGGCCCAAGATCCATCTCAAGACCAAGCTGCTCTGAGAGGCCCACCATCCATCTCAAGAGCAAGCATCTCTGAGAGGCCACCCATCCATCTCAAGAGGACCAGCAGCTCTGAGAGGCCCCCCATCAATCTCAAGAGGACCAGCAGCTCTGAGAGGCCCACCATCCATTGCAAGAGGACCAGCAGCTCTGAGAGGCCCACCATCCATCTCAAGAGCAAACAGCTCTGAGAGGCCCACCATCCATATCAAGAGGACCAGCAGCTCTGAGAGGCCCACCATCCATCTCGAGAGGACCAGCAGCTCTGAGAGGCCCACCATCCATCTCGAGAGGACCAGCAGCTCTGAGAGGCCCACCATCCATCTCGAGAGGACCAGCAGCTCTGAGAGGCCCACCATCCATCTAGAGAGGACCAGCAGCTTTGAGAGGCCCACCATCCATCTCAAGAGGACCAGCAGCTCTGAGAGGCCCCCCATCCATCTCAAGAGCAAGCAGCTCTGAGAGGCCCACCATCCATCTCAAGAGCAAGCAGCTCTGAGGGGCCCATCATCCATCTCAAGAGGACCAGCATCTCTGAGAGGCCCACCATCCATCTCAAGAGGACCAGCAGCTCTGAGAGGCCCACCATCCATCTCAAGAGCAAGCAGCTCTGAGAGGCCCACCATTCATCTCAAGAGGACCAGCAGCTCTGAGAGGCCCACCATCCATCTCAAGAGCAAACAGCTCTGAGAGGCCCACCATCCATATCAAGAGGACCAGCAGCTCTGAGAGGCCCACCATCCATCTTGCGAGGACCAGCAGCTCTGAGAGGGCCACCATCCATCTCAAGACTACCAGCAGCTCCGAGAGGCCCACCATCCACCTCAAGAGCAAGCAGCTCTGAGAGGCCCACCATCCATCTCAAGAGGACCAGCAGCTCTGAGAGGCCCACCATCCATCTCAAGAGGACCAGCAGCTCCGAGAGGCCCACCATCTACCTCAAGAGCAAGCAGCTCTGAGAGGCCCACCATCCATCTCAAGAGGACCAGCAGCTCTGAGAGGCCCACCATCCATCTCAAGAGGACCAGCAGCTCCGACAGGCCCACCATCTACCTCAAGAGCAAGCAGCTCTGAGAGGCCCACCATCCATCTCAAGAGGACCAGCAGCTCTGAGAGGCCCACCATCCATCTCAAGAGGACCAGCAGCTCTGAGAGGCCCCCCATCCATCTCAAGAGGACCAGCAGCTCTGAGATGCCCACCATCCACCTCAAGAGCAAGCACCTCTGAGAGGCCCACCATCCATCTCAAGAGCAAGCAGCTCTGAGAGGCCCACCATCCATCTCAAGAGGACCAGCAGCTCCGAGAGGCCCCCATCCATCTCAAGAGGACCAGCAGCTCTGAGAGGCTCACCATCCATCTCCCCAGGACCAGCAGCTCTGAGAGGCCCACCATCCATCTCAAGAGGACCAGCAGCTACGACAGGCCCACCATCCACCTCAAGAGCAAGCAGCTCTGAGAGGACCACCATCCATCTCAAGAGGACCAGCAGCTCTGAGAGGAGAAGTGTGGCTCAGGGGTTAGAGGCGGCAGACCCGGAAGCTGAGATCGGTCCTGGACCAGGGTTCAATTCCCCACCTCGGCGGGTCTTGGGCTCAAAAATTCCACGGACTCGATAATTCTCGTTCCGGTGCCTACTCAACTCACGGGTTCACACTCTGCGACTCTGGGCAATAGCTTGCTTAATCTCCACTACGGCCCCTCGCGGCGGGATGCCTGGCTTTCACCTTGTGGATACCCTGCTGGGGTTATCTCACAGGGGAATACCAGGACGGGTTCCCAAAGCAAGCGCCTTGATGCCTTCGGGTGATATGTGCGCTATATAAATCGCAATACATTTACATTTACAGAGGCCCACCATCCATCTCAAGAGGACCAGCAGCTCTGAGAGGCCCCCATCCATCTCAAGAGGACCAGCAGCTCTGAGATGCCCACCATCCACCTCAAGAGCAAGCACCTCTGAGAGGCCCACCATCCATCTCAAGAGCAAGCAGCTCTGAGAGGCCCACCATCCATCTCAAGAGGACAGCAGCTCTGAGAGGCCCGCCATCCATCTCAAGAGCAAGCAGCAGCTCTGAGAGGCCCATCATTAATCTCAAGAGGACCAGCAGCTCTGAGAGGCCCACCATCCATCTCGGGAGGACCAGCAGCTCTGAGTGGCCCACCATCCATCTCAAGAGGAACAGCAGCTCCGAGAGGCCAACCATCCATCTCAAGAGCAAGCAGCTCTGAGAGGCCCACCATCCATCTCAAGAGGACCAGCAGCTCTGAGAGGCCCACCATCCATCTCGGGAGGACCAGCAGCTCTGAGAGGCCCACCATCCATCTCAAGAGGACCAGCAGCTACGAGAGGCCCACCATCTACCTCAAGAGCAAGCAGCTCTGAGAGGAACACCATCCATCTCAAGAGGACCATCAGCTCTGAGAGGCCCCCCATCCATCTCAAGAGGACCAGCAGCTCTGAGATGCCCACCATCCACCTCAAGAGCAAGCACCTCTGAGAGGCCCACCATCCATCTCAAGAGCAAGTAGCTCTGAGAGGCCCACCATCCATCTCAAGAGGACCAGCAGCTATGAGAGGCCCGCCATCCATCTCAAGAGGACCAGCAGCTCCAAGAGGCCCCCATCCATCTCAAGAGGACCAGCAGCTCTGAGAGGCCCACCATCCATCTCGCGAGGACCAGCAGCTCTGAGAGGCCCACCATCCACCTCAAGAGCAAGCAGCTCTGAGAGGACCACCATCCATCTCAAGAGGACCAGCAGCTCTGAGAGGCCCCCCATCCATCTCAAGAGGACCAGCAGCTCTGAGATGCCCACCATCCACCACAAGAGCAAGCACCACTGAGAGGCCCACCATCCATCTCAAGAGCAAGCAGCTCTGAGAGGACCACCAACCATCTCAAGAGGACCAGCAGCTCTGAGAGGCCCATCATCCATCTCAAGAGGAACAGCAGCTCTGAGAGGCCCACCATCCATCTCAAGAGCAAGCTGCTCTGAGAGGCCCACCATCCATCTCAAGAGCAAGCAGCTCTGAGAGGCCCACCTTCCATCTCAAGAGGACCAGCAGCTCCGAGAAGCACACCATCCATCTCAAGAGGACCAGCAGCTCTGAGAGGCGCACCATCCATCTCAACAGGACCAGCAGCTCCGAGAGACCCCCCCATCTATTTCAAGAGGCCAGCAGCTCTGAGAGGCCCACCATCCATCTCAAGAGGACCAGCAGCTCTGAAAGGCCCACCATCCATCTCAAGAGCAAGCAGCTCTGAGATTCCCACAATCCATCTCAAGGGGACCAGCAGCTCTGAGAGGCCCACATCCATCTCAAGAGGAGCAGCAGCTCCGAGAGGCCCAAGATCCATCTCAAGACCAAGCTGCTCTGAGAGGCCCACCATCCATCTCAAGAGCAAGCATCTCTGAGAGGCCACCCATCCATCTCAAGAGGACCAGCAGCTCTGAGAGGCCCCCCATCAATCTCAAGAGGACCAGCAGCTCTGAGAGGCCCACCATCCATTGCAAGAGGACCAGCAGCTCTGAGAGGCCCACCATCCATCTCAAGAAGACCAGCAGCTCTGAGAGGCCCACCATCCATCTCAAGAGCAAGCTGCTCTGAGAGGCCCACCATCCATCTCAAGAGCAAGCAGCTCTGAGAGGCCCACCATCCATATCAAGAGGACCAGCAGCTCTGAGAGGCCCACTATCCATTTCGTGAGGACCAGCAGCTCTGAGAGGGCCACCATCCATCTCAAGAGGACCAGCAGCTCCGAGAGGCCCACCATCCACCTCAAGAGCAAGCAGCTCTGAGAGGCCCACCATCCATCTCAAGAGGACCAGCAGCTCTGAGAGGCCCACCATCCATCTCAAGAGGACCAGCAGCTCCGAGAGGCCCCCCATCCATCTCAAGAGGAACAGCAGCTCTGAGATGCCCACCATCCACCTCAAGAGCAAGCACCTCTGAGAGGCAAAACATCGATCTCAAGAGCAAGCAGCTCTGAGACGCCCACCATCCATCTCAAGAGGACCAGCAGCTCTGAGAGGCCCGCCATCCATCTCAAGAGGACCAGCAGCTCCGAGAGGCCCCCATCCATCTCAAGAGGACCAGCAGCTCTGAGAGGCCCACCATCCATCTCGCGAGGACCAGCAGCTCTGAGAGGCCCCCCATTTATCTCAAGAGGACCAGCTGCTCTGAGAGGCCCCCCATCCATCTCAAGAGGACCAGCAGCTCCGAGAGACCCCCCATCCATCTCAAGAGGCCAGCAGCTCTGAGAGGCCCACCATCCATCTCAAGAGGACCAGCAGCTCTGAAAGGCCCACCATCCATCTCAAGAGCAAGCAGCTCTGAGATTCCCACCATCCATCTCAAGAGGACCAGTAGCTCTGAGAGGCCCACATCCATCTCAAGAGGAGCAGCAGCTCCGAGAGGCCCAAGATCCATCTCAAGACCAAGCTGCTCTGAGAGGCCCACCATCCATCTCAAGAGCAAGCATCTCTGAGAGGCCACCCATCCATCTCAAGAGGACCAGCAGCTCTGAGAGGCCCACTATCCATTTTGCGAGGACCAGCAGCTCTGAGAGGGCCACCACCCATCTCAAGAGGACCAGCAGCTCCGAGAGGCACACCATCTACCTCAAGAGCAAGCAGATCTGAGAGGCCCACCATCCATCTCAAGAGGACCAGCAGCTCTGAGAGGCCCCCCATCCATCTCAAGAGGAACAGCAGCTCTGAGATGCCCACCATCCATCTCAAGAGCAAGCAGCTCTGAGAGGCCCACCATCCATCTCAAGAGGACCAGCAGCTCTGAGAGGCCCGCCCTCCATCTCAAGAGGACCAGCATCTCCGAGAGGCCCCTATCCATCTCAAGAGGACCAGCAGCTCTGAAAGGCCCACCATCCATCTCGCGAGGACCAGCAGCTCTGAGAGGCCCCCCATTTATCTCAAGAGGACCAGCAGCTCTGAGAGGCCCACCACCCATCTCAAGAGGACCAGCAGCTCTGAGAGGTCCACCATCCATCTCAAGAGGACCAGCAGCTCTGAGAGGCTCACCATCCATCTCAAGAGCAAGCTGCTCTGAGAGGCCCACCATCCATATCAAGAGGACCAGCAGCTCTGAGAGGCCCACCATCCATCTCGCGAGGACCAGCAGCTCTGAGAGGGCCACCATCCCTCTCAAGAGGACCAGCAGCTCCGAGAGGCCCACCATCCACCTCAAGAGCAAGCAGCTCTGAGAGGCCCACCATCCATCTCAAGAGGACCAGCAGCTCTGAGAGGCCCACCATCCATCTCAAGAGGACCAGCAGCTCCGAGAGGCACACCATCTACCTCAAGAGCAAGCAGATCTGAGAGGCCCACCATCCATCTCAAGAGGACCAGCAGCTCCGAGAGGCCCCCCATCCATCTCAAGAGGAACAGCAGCTCTGAGATGCACACCATCCATCTCAAGAGCAAGCAGCTCTGAGAGGCCCACCATCCATCTCAAGAGGACCAGCAGCTCTGAGAGGCCCGCCCTCCATCTCAAGAGGACCAGCAGCTCCGAGAGGCCCCTATCCATCTCAAGAGGACCAGCAGCTCTGAAAGGCCCACCATCCATCTCGCGAGGACCAGCAGCTCTGAGAGGCCCCCCATTTATCTCAAGAGGACCAGCAGCTCTGAGAGGCCCCGCATCCATCTCAAGAGCAAGCAGCTCTGAGAGGCCCACCATCCATCTCAAGAGCAAGCATCTCTGAGGGGCCCATCATTCATCTCAAGAGGACAAGCAGCTCCGAGACGCCCACCATCCATCTCAAGAGGACCAGTAGCTCTTAGAGGCCCACCATCCAACTCGCAAGGACCAGCAGCTCTGAGAGGCCCACCATCCATCTCAAGAGGACCAGCAGCTCCGAGAGGCCCACCATCCATCTCAAGAGTAAGCAGTTCTGAGAGGCCCACCATCCATCTCAAGAGGACCAGCAGCTCTGAGAGGCCCACCATCCATCTCAAGAGGACCAGCAGCTATGAGAGGCCCACCATCCATCTCAAGACGACCAGCAGCTCTGAGAGGCCCACCATCCATCCCAAGAGGACCAGCAGCTCCGAGAGGCCTAATGTTGTACATAAAGGAAGTCCAGAAGTCATGAATATATTTAAGTTGCTTTATTCAGGATGGTTACAGGTCCAGATGTTAAGATGGTAATTAAGAGACCCCACCAGGAGTGACCTCCCTGTCACTCAGCCTGCCTCCAACTGCCAGTAGGCTCAGGCAAAACCCCCAACATTCTATGATGTCACCAGGTAATCTCATAGTGACATCAAGAGAGCAACAAGGAAATACAAACCCGGGGAAAAGAGACAAAGTCCAGGTACAACACCTACCATCCATCTCAAGAGGGCCAGCAGCTCCGAGAGGCCCACCTTCCATCTCAAGAGGACCAGCAGCTCTGAGAGGACCACCATCCATCTCAAGAGGACCAGCAGCTCCGAGAGGCCCCCATCCATCTCAAGAGGACCAGCAGCTCTGAGAGGCCCACCATCCATCTCAAGAGGACCAGCAGCTCTGAGAGGCCCAACATCCATCTCAGGAGGACCAGCAGCTCCGAGAGGCCCACCATCTATCTCAAGAACAAGCAGCTCTGAGAGCCCCACCATCCATCTCAAGAGAACCAGCAGCTCTGAGAGGCCCACCATCCATCTCAAGAGGGCCAGCAGCTCTGAGAGGCCCACCATCCATCTCGAGAGGACCAGCAGCTCTGAGAGGCCCACCATCCATCTAGAGAGGACCAGCAGCATTGAGAGGCCCGCCATCCATCTCAAGAGTACCAGCAGCTCTGAGAGGCCCACCATCCATCTCAAGAGGACCAGCAGCTCTGAAAGGCCCACCATCCATCTCAAGAGGACCAGCAGTTCCGAGAGGCCCACCATCCATCTCAAGAGGACCAGCAGCTCCGAGAGGCCCACCATCCATCTCAAGAGGACCAGCAGCTCAGAGTGGCCCAGCATCCATCTCAAGAGGCCCAGCAGCTCCGAGAGGCCCACCATCCATCTCAAGAGGACCAGCAGCTCCGAGAGACCCACCATCCATCTCAAGAGCCAGCAGCTCTGAGAGGCCCACCATCCATCTGAAGAGGACCAGCTGCTCTGACATGCCCACCATCCATCTCAAGAGCAAGCAGCTCTGAGAGGCCCACCATCCATCTCAAGAGGACCAGCAGCTCTGAGAGGCCCACCATCCATCTCAAGAGCAAGCAGCTCTGAGAGGCCCACCATCCATCTCAAGAGCAAGCAGCTCTGAGAGGCCCATCATCCATCTCAAGAGGACCAGCAGCTCCGAGAGGCCCCCATCCATCTCAAGAGGACCAGCAGCTCTGAGAGGCCCCCCATCCATCTCAAGAGGACCAGCAGCTCTGAGAGGCCCACCATCCATCCCAAGAGCATGCAGCTCTGAGAGGGCCACCATCCATCTCAAGAGCAAGCATCTCTGAGAGGGCCACCATCCATCTCAAGAGCAAGCAGCTCTGAGAGGCCCACCATCCATCTCAAGAGGACCAGCAGCTCTGAGAGGCCCCCATCCATCTCAAGAGGACCAGCAGCTCTGAGAGGCCCCCCATCTATTTCAAGAGGACCAGCAGCTCTGAGAGGCCCTCCATCCATCTCGAGAGGACCAGCAGCTCTGAGAGGCCCACCATCCATCTAGAGAGGACCAGCAGCTCTGAGAGGCCCACCATCCATCTCAAGAGCAAGCAGCTCTGAGAGGCCCACCATCCTTCTCGCGAGGACCAGCAGCTCTGAGAGGCCCACCATCCATCTTGCGAGGACCAGCAGCTCTGAGAGGCCCACCATCCATCTCAAGAGGACCAGTAGCTCGGAGAGGCCCACCATCCATCTCAAGAGCAAGCATCTCTGAGAGGCCCACCCTCCAGCTCAAGAGGACCAGCAGCTCTGTGAGGCCCACCATCCATCGCAAGAGGACCAGCAGCTCTGAGAGGCCCACCATCCATCTCAAGAGGACCAGCATCTCTGAGAGGCCCACCATCCATCTCAAGAGGACCAGCAGCTCTGAGAGGCCCCCCATCCATCTCAAGAGGACCAGCAGCTCTGAAAGGCCCACCATCCATCTCAAGAGCAAGCAGCTCTGAGAGGCCCACCATCCATCTCGCGAGGACCAGCAGCTCTGAGAGGCCCACATCCATCTCAAGAGGAGCAGCAGCTCCGAGAGGCCCAAGATCCATCTCAAGACAACGCAGCTCTGAGAGGCCCACCATCCATCTCAAGAGCAAGCATCTCTGAGAGGCCACCCATCCATCTCAAGAGGACCAGCAGCTCTGAGAGGCCCCCCATCAATCTCAGAGGACCAGCAGCTCTGAGAGGCCCACCATCCATCGCAAGAGGACCAGCAGCTCTGAGAGGCCCACCATCCATCTCAAGAGGACCAGCATCTCTGAGAGGCCCACCATCCATCTCAAGAGGACCAGCAGCTCTGAGAGGCCCCCCATCCATCTCAAGAGGACCAGCAGCTCTGAGAGGCCCCCCATCCATCTCATGAGGACCAGCAGCTCTGAGAGGCCCACCATCCATCTCAAGAGCAAGCAGTTCTGAGAGGCCCACCATCCATCTCGCGAGGACCAGCAGCTCTGAGAGGCCCACCATCACTCTCGCGAGGACCAGCAGCTCTGAGAGGCCCACCATCCATCTCAAGAGGACCAGCAGCTCGGAGAGGCCCACCATCCATCTCAAGAGCAAGCATCTCTGAGAGGCCCACCCTCCATCTCAAGAGGACCAGCAGCTCTGAGAGGCCCACCATCCATCTCAAGAGCAAGCAGCTCTGAGAGGCCCAGCATCCATCTCAAGAGGACCAGCAGCTCTGAGAGGCCCATCATCCATCTCAAGAGGACAAGCAGCTCTGAGACGCCTACCATCCATCTCAAGAGAACCAGTAGCTCTGAGAGGCCCACCATCCATCTCGCAAGGACCAGCAGCTCTAAGAGGCCGACCATCCATCTCAAGAGGACCAGCAGCTCCGAGAGGCCCACCATCCATCTCAAGAGCAAGCAGCTCTGAGCGGCCCACCATCCATCTCAAGAGCACCAGCAGCTCTGAGAGGCCCACCATCCATCTCAAGAGGACCAGCAGCTATGAGAGGCCCACCATCCATCTCAAGACGACCAGCAGCTCTGAGAGGCCCACCATCCATCTCAAGAGGACCGGCAGCTCAGAGAGGCCTAACATCCATCTCAAGAGGGCCAGCAGCTTTGAGAGGCCCACCTTCCATCTTAGGTGGACCAGCAGCTCTGAGAGGCCCACCATCCATCTCAAGAGGACCAGCAGCTCCGAGAGGCCCCCATCCATCTCAAGAGGACCAGCAGCTCTGAGAGGCCCAACATCCATCTCAAGAGGACCAGCAGCTCCGAGAGGCCCACCATCCATCTCAAGAACAAGCAGCTCTGAGAGCCCCACCATCTATCTCAAGAGGACCAGCAGCTGTGAGAGGCCCACCATCCATCTCGAGAGGACCAGCAGCTCTGAGAGGCCCACCATCCATCTAGAGAGGACCAGCAGCTTTGAGAGGCCCACCATCCATCTCAAGAGGACCAGCAGCTCTGAGAGGCCCCCCATCCATCTCAAGAGCAAGCAGCTCTGAGAGGCCCACCATCCATCTCAAGAGCAAGCAGCTCTGAGGGGCCCATTCCCATCTCAAGAGGACAAGCAGCTCTGAGACGCCCACCATCCATCTCAAGAGGACCAGTAGCTCTGAGAGGCCCACCATCCATCTCACGAGGACCAGCAGCTCTGAGAGGCCCACCATCCATCTCAAGAGGACCAGCAGCTCCGAGAGGCCCACCATCCATCTCAAGAGTAAGCAGTTCTGAGAGGCCCACCATCCATCTCAAGAGGACCAGCATCTCTGAGAGGCCCACCATCCATCTGAAGAGGACCAGCAGCTATGAGAGGCCCACCATCCATCTCAAGATGACCAGCAGCTCTGAGAGGCCCACCATCCATCTCAAGAGGACCAGCAGCTCCGAGAGGCCTACCATCCATCTCAAGAGGGCCAGCAGCTCCGAGAGGCCCACCTTCCATCTCAAGAGGACCAGCAGCTCTGAGAGGCCCACCATCCATCTCAAGAGGACCAGCAGCTCCGAGAGGCCCCCATCCATCTCAAGAGGACCAGCAGCTCTGAGAGGCCCACCATCCATCTCAAGAGGACCAGCAGCTCTGAGAGGCCCAACATCCATCTCAGGAGGACCAGCAGCTCCGAGAGGCCCACCATCTATCTCAAGAACAAGCAGCTCTGAGAGCCCCACCATCCATCTCAAGAGGACCAGCAGCTCTGAGAGGCCCACCATCCATCCACCATCCATCTCGAGAGGACCAGCAGCTCTGAGAGGCCCACCATCCATCTAGAGAGGACCAGCAGCATTGAGAGGCCCCCATCCATCTCAAGAGGACCAGCAGCTCTGAGAGGCCCACCATCCATCTCAAGAGGACCAGCAGCTCTGAGAGGCCCAACATCCATCTCAGGAGGACCAGCAGCTCCGAGAGGCCCACCATCTATCTCAAGAACAAGCAGCTCTGAGAGCCCCACCATCCATCTCAAGAGGACCAGCAGCTCTGAGAGGCCCACCATCCATCCACCATCCATCTCGAGAGGACCAGCAGCTCTGAGAGGCCCACCATCCATCTAGAGAGGACCAGCAGCATTGAGAGGCCCGCCATCCATCTCAAGAGGACCAGCAGCTCTGAGAGGCCCACCATCCATCTCAAGAGGACCAGTAGCTCTGAGAGGCCCACCATCCATCTCAAGAGGACCAGCAGTTCCGAGAGGCCCACCATCCATCTCAAGAGGACCAGCAGCTCCGAGTGGCCCAGCATCCATCTCAAGAGGCCCAGCAGCTCCGAGAGGCCCACCATCCATCTCAAGAGGACCAGCAGCTCCGAGAGACCCACCATCCATCTCAAGAGCCAGCAGCTCTGAGAGGCCCACCATCCATCTGAAGAGGACCAGCTGCTCTGAGATGCCCACCATCCATCTCAAGAGCAAGCAGCTCTGAGAGGCCCACCATCCATCTCAAGAGGACCAGCATCTCTGAGAGGCCCACCATCCATCTCAAGAGCAAGCAGCTCTGAGAGGCTCACCATCCATCTCAAGAGCAAGCAGCTCTGAGAGGCCCACCATCCATCTCAAGAGGACCAGCAGCTCCGAGAGGCCCCCATCCATCTCAAGAGGACCAGCAGCTCTGAGAGGCCCCCCATCCATCTCAAGAGGACCATCAGCTCTAAGAGGCCCCCCATCCATCTCAAGAGGACCAGCAGCTCTGAGAGGCCCACCATCCATCTCAAGAGCATGCACCTCTGAGAGGCCCACCATCCATCTCTAGAGCAAGTATCTCTGAGAGGCCCACCATCCATCTCAAGAGCAAGCAGCTCTGAGAGGCCCACCATCCATCTCAAGAGGACCAGCAGCTCTGAGAGGCCCACCATCCATCTCAAGAGGACCAGCAGCTCTGAGAGGCCCCCCATCCATCTCAAGAGGACCAGCAGCTCTGAGAGGCCCACCATCCATCTCAAGAGGACCAGCAGCTCCAAGAGGCCCCCCATCCATCTCAAGAGGACCAGCAGCTCCGAGAGGCCTACCATCCATCTCAAGAGGGCCAGCAGCTCCGAGAGGCCCACCTTCCATCTCAAGAGGACCAGCAGCTCTGAGAGGCCCACCATCCATCTCAAGAGGACAAGCAGCTCCGAGAGGCCCCCATCCATCTCAAGAGGACCAGCAGCTCTGAGAGGCCCACCATCCATCTCAAGAGGACCAGCAGCTCTGAGAGGCCCAACATCCATCTCAGGAGGACCAGCAGCTCCGAGAGGCCCACCATCTATCACAAGAACAAGCAGCTCTGAGAGCCCCACCATCCATCTCAAGAGGACCAGCAGCTCTGAGAGGCCCACCATCCATCCACCATCCATCTCGAGAGGACCAGCAGCTCTGAGAGGCCCACCATCCATCTAGAGAGGACCAGCAGCATTGAGAGGCCCGCCATCCATCTCAAGAGGACCAGCAGCTCTGAGAGGCCCACCATCCATCTCAAGAGGACCAGCAGCTCTGAGAGGCCCACCATCCATCTCAAGAGGACCAGCAGTTCCGAGAGGCCCACCATCCATCTCAACAGGGACAGCAGCTCCGAGTGGCCCAGCATCCATCTCAAGAGGCCCAGCAGCTCCGAGAGGCCCACCATCCATCTCAAGAGGACCAGCAGCTCCGAGAGACCCACCATCCATCTCAAGAGCCAGCAGCTCTGAGAGGCCCACCATCCAACTGAAGAGGACCAGCTGCTCTGAGATGCCCACCATCCATCTCAAGAGCAAGCAGCTCTGAGAGGCCCACCATCCATCTCAAGAGGACACGCAGCTCTGAGAGGCTCACCATCCATCTCAAGAGCAAGCAGCTCTGAGAGGCTCACCATGCATCTCAAGAGCAAGCAGCTCTGAGAGGCCCACCATCCATCTCAAGAGGACCAGCAGCTCCGAGAGGCCCCCATCCATCTCAAGAGGACCAGCAGCTCTGAGAGGCCCCCCATCCATCTCAAGAGGACCATCAGCTCTAAGAGGCCCCCCATCCATCTCAAGAGGACCAGCAGCTCTGAGAGGCCCACCATCCATCTCAAGAGCATGCACCTCTGAGAGGCCCACCATCCATCTCTAGAGCAAGCATCTCTGAGAGGCCCACCATCCATCTCAAGAGCAAGCAGCTCTGAGAGGCCCACCATCCATCTCAAGAGGACCAGCAGCTCTGAGAGGCCCACCATCCATCTCAAGAGGACCAGCAGCTCTGAGAGGCCCCCCATCCATCTCAAGAGGACCAGCAGCTCTGAGAGGCCCACCATCCATCTCAAGAGGACCAGCAGCTCCGAGAGGCCCCCCATCCATCTCAAGAGGACCAGCAGCTCTGAGAGGCCCCCATCCACCTCAAGAGGACCAGCAGCTCTGAGAGGCCCGCCATCCATCTCAAGAGGACCAGCAGCTCTGAGAGGCCCAGCATCCATCTCAAAAGGACCAGCAGCTCCGAGAGGCCCACCATCCATCTCAAGAGCAAGCAGCTCTGAGAGGCCCACCATCCATCTCAAGAGGACCAGCAGCTCTGAGAGGCCCACCATCCATCTCAAGAGGACCAGCAGCTCCGAGAGGCCCCCCATCCATCTCAAGAGGACCAGCAGCTCTGAGAGGCCCCCATCCATCTCAAGAGGACCAGCAGCTCTGAGAGGCCCACCATCCATCTCAAGAGGACCAGCAGCTCCGAGAGGCCCCCCATCCATCTCAAGAGGACCTGCAGCTCTGAGAGGCCCCCATCCATCTCAAGAGGACCAGCAGCTCTTAGAGGCCCAGCATCCATCTCAAGAGGACCAGCAGCTCCAAGAGGCCCACCATCCATCTCAAGAGCAAGCAGCTCTGAGAGGCCCACCATCCATCTCAAGATGACCATCAGCTCTGAGATGTCCACCATCCATCTCAAGAGCAAGCAGCTCTGAGAGGCCCACCATCCATCTCAAGAGGACCAGCAGCTCTGAGAGGCCCACCATCCATCTCAAGAGCAAGCAGCTCTGAGAGGCCCACCATCCATCTCAAGAGGACCAACAGCTCCGAGAGGCCCACCATCCATCTCAAGAGGACAAGCAGCTCTGAGAGGCCCACCATCTATCTCAAGAGGACCAGCGGCTCCGAGAGGCCCACCATCCATCTCAAGAGGACCAGCAGCTCTGAGAGGCCCCCCATCCATCTCAAGGGGACCAGCAGCTCCGAGAGGCCCACCATCTATCTCAAGAGGACCAGCAGCTCCGAGAGGCCCACCATCCATCTCAAGAGGACCAGCAGCTCTGAGAGGCCAACATTCATCTCGCGAGGACCAGCAGCTCTGAGAGGCCCACCATCCATCTCAAGAGGACCAGCAGCTCAGAGAGTCCCCCCATCCATCTCAAGAGGACCAGCAGCTCTGAGAGGCCCACCATCCATCTCAAGAGGACCAGCAGATCTGAGGGGCCCACCATCCATCTCAAGAGGCCCAGCAGCTCTGAGAGGCCCACCATCCATCTCAAGAGGACCAGCATCTCTGAGAGGCCCACCATCTAATCTCAAGAGGACCAGCAGCTCTGAGAGGCCCACCATCCATCTCAAGAGGCCCAGCAGCTCTGAGAGGCCCCGCATCAATTCTCAAGAGGACCAGCAGCTCCAAGAGGCCCACCATCCATCTCAAGAGCAAGCAGCTCTGAGAGGCCCCCCATCCATCTCTAGAGGACCAGCAGCTCTGAGAGGCCTACATCCATCTCAAGAGGACCAGCAGATCTGAGGGGCCCACCATCCATCTCAAGAGGCCCAGCAGCTCTGAGAGGCCCACCATCCATCTCAAGAGGACCAGCATCTCTGAGAGGCCCACCATCTAATCTCAAGAGGACCAGCAGCTCTGAGAGGCCCACCATCCATCTCAAGAGGCCCAGCAGCTCTGAGAGGCCCAGCATCAATTCTCAAGAGGACCAGCAGCTCCAAGAGGCCCACCATCCATCTCAAGAGCAAGCAGCTCTGAGAGGCCCCCCATCCATCTCTAGAGGACCAGCAGCTCTGAGAGGCCCACCATCCATCTCAAGAGGACCAGCAGCTCTGAGAGGCCCACCTTCCATCGCAAGAGGACAAGCAGCTCTGAGAGGCCCACCATCCATCTCAAGAGCAAGCTGCTCTGAGAGGCCCGCCATCCATCTCAAGAGGACCAGCAGTTCTGAGAGGCCCACCATCCATCTCAAGAGGCCCAGCAGCTCTGAGAGGCCCACCATCCATCTCAAGAGGACCAGCAGCTCTGAGAGGCCCACCATCCATCTCAAGAGGACCAGCAGCTCTGAGAGGCCCACCATCCACCTCAAGAGCAAGCAGCTCTGAGGGTCCATCATCCATCTCAAGAGGACCAGCAGCTCTGAGAGGCCCACCATCCATCTCACGAGTTGGAACATCGCTGGACTAAGACATAAATCTAGTGATACGTCTTTTAGGGATTCTTTTGTTTATTTATGACATAATCGCAATGTACAACTGACTACAGAGGAACTCTCACCCTTGGCTCACTTCAAGCATACATGAACTGGTGACTTCTTTTCTATTCGTTTTGCAGGTTATATCTTGTTAGCTCTTACAACCTCCGTAGCAAGGATGAACTTGCCATCCTACCAGCGACATTCATAGGGAGAAATTGCGACACTACTATTGAGTACATTCTTCTGTCAGGGGCACTGTTCTCTTTAGTTGAAAGTATCAAAGTGTACTCAATAGACATTATCTCATTTGTCTCTATCTTTACCATCACTGAAGGTATTTTAGGATTTACAACCCTCTTGCGATACTTTTGCGCCACCGTTGAATCACTTTTTGTGACACAGCGGCAGCATAAAAATGCAGCCTATTTACAATGTGACGCACCGAGGGAGATGCGTTGCGGTGTAAAGCCCTGCATCATGTTCTACCTGCATCAGGTATAGTGTATGCAGGGTGGGTATTCCAACGCAAAAAAGCTTCATAGAAGTGGCGAATCTACAAGATTTCACTGCTCCACTTCTAGGACGCTACTGCGTAAAATTCTTACGCCTGCTTGAAGCAGTGACGCAGCACAATTAGGATAGGCCTCCCGCTGCATTGCAGGAGTTGCGTCATGCTAGCGACACTTTCATTTCAAAAGTGCTTTATTCGAGTAATTACTCATAAAAGCAGACAAACAAACACATAATAAAATACAATTAAATTACAGAGTCAGCATGACTTTAAGCACAAACACGTTAAAAAGGAAGTTTAAAAACAGATTTCATCAAGTTATAACCATCAAGGTGCAAAGTTCATATTATAAAATCATACATAGTTAAAAATTAATTTAAGTAAGTTTTCGTCAGATAGACTCCAGGCATGGGAACAGAGAATAGATAAACTAGCAGTCTCTGAACAACTAGGCAGAGAGTAGTCACCCTACTAGCAATCTCTGCCTAATTACCCATGCCCACCCCAAATACTTTGCAGTCGCTATGATAATCCAGTTTAAGTTGGTAGTTTTAACAATGCGTAAGGCTACCATGGAGCTTTTAGTACCCAAATTTCTGCACATGGGGGCCAACCAGACACGTCTCGGAACAGAATATGCTTGACAAACAAACAAAAAATGCCCCAGAGTCTCTTTCCCTTCCCCACAAACTAAGCAAGTTGCTGGACCTCTATTTCTCCATTTAGATGTTAAGTTACCAAGAGGTAGAGAGCCAGCCCTCAGTTGAAAAAACAGTTTCCTATCCATGGGTTTAGTTATGATGTCCCAGTACATTTCAAACATTGGAAACAGTTTAGCTTCAAGGAAGGCGGTCGTCATAGACCCGTTGTTATTGCTAAGGAGGCTCATATTTTCAACATGTTCCCAGTAAAGGTTTTTTATAAACAACTTTGATGGAAAGGGTGATCCGGTTGGATCCGACCACAATTCACTCAACCCTAGTTCACTTAGTGCAGTTCTCAGAGATCTAAACCATTTAATTTCATGAAATCGATCTGCCTTCATTACATCAGCAAATCCTTCTGCATATTGTGACAACTCAGGGGTGGTCCAGATTCTACGCCAATATAATATCGGTCGAAGTTTACACATCGCCGAAATTTCCTTCCTACCAAGATCATATCTGAGTGGCAAGAGGGGACTACTCTGTGGGGTGCCAGTTAGTTTACGGAGGAAACTATTCTCTGACCTCTGTAACTCCTGGAGGTTCTCTTGCCCCCACAGTTCTGCCCCATATAGTGCAGACCCTATTGCTTTAGCCTCATATATGATTAGTGGCGGTTTGATTGGCTTAGTTAAGGATTTTGTGTGCTCCTTAATGATGGTACCAGCAAGCTGTTTATGCCTTAATATTGCCAAATCCAAGTGGTGGTTCCATCTGTTATTGTTTGAGATATGTATCCCCAGATAAGTAAAGGAGTTCACGACTTCAAGGCAGCGCCCACTCATGGTAATTTTGGATTTATATTTCCTACTGGGATTAAAAACCATGAGTTTTGTTTTCGCTGCATTTACCTCCAAACCATGATCACAATAAAATTTGTCAAAGATTACCAATGCCTTTTGCAGACCACTTGGGAATTTTGATAAAATTAGGGTGTCGTCTGCGAACATTAAAATTGGAACTTTTGCACCAGCAAGAGAGGGAGCATCTACGGGCTCAGCTTGCATAAGGGGAACAATTCCGTTTATAAAAAGAGTAAACAGTGTTGGAGCCATTGAACAACCCTGCCGAACCCCCCGCTCGACAGGGAAGTCAATAGTGTCGTTACCATAGCCACCCCATTGGATCTTAGCATAAGTGCCCTCATGGAGTCTCATGATCAAGGTTAGAATAATCATCGGGACCCCCAGGGCTGCCAGCACCTCCCACAATTTTGCCCTCGGCACCAGGTCGAATGCAGCCCGTAAGTCAACAAAAGCTGCGTAGAGGCTGCATCCGCCCAGTACCACTGTCCGCCATTGTATAAGTTGGAAGCGGAAAACCTGGTCTACAGTGCTTGTTGCTCTGCGAAAACCCGCCTGAAAAGGGGATAGGACGTTCTGCTCCTCAGCCCAATCAAGCAAATTATTGACAATAACACGTCCTACCACCTTTTGGACCGTGTCTATTAGGCTGATTGGGCGATAATTACAGGGTTGGGCACGATCCCCCTTTTTGTATACTGGTATAATGACGGCACCCCGCCAGGAAACCGGAATTTCAGCACCTCTGGCTATGTGGTTTAATAAAAGGCAGATGTACTTACTCCACCTGACGGTGTCATCTAAAAAGACATCCGCCGGAACGCCATCATTACCCGGGGCTCTGCCCCTATGAACGGATTTCAAAGCAGACAGGATTTCGCTTAACATAAAAACATCATCGTCTGCGAACAGATAAGTAGGGTTAAAGTTGCTAGCAAGCTGATCCCTAGAAGAGTACTGCTCGCTAAAGAACCTAACCCAGGCGTCATGAGGGACATTATTGTTAGGAGGCTCTGGAGATCTATCATGACCCCATTTGACAATGTGCCAGAATTGTCTAGAATTTTTACTTTCACTAGCACATCTCAGTTTCTGCCAATGATCTTCGTCCCAGTCTTTTTTTGCCCTGGCGATACAGTTTTTATAGTGCTTCCTAGCAGACCGAGTCTCACTCAGATTGTTATTTTTGATTGCAGCTCCTAATTTCGATCTTGCTATCCTGCAATCTTGGTTATACCACTTTGCTGGTTTAAATGGACAAGCCCTGTTGTTTCGTGCGGGTTTTAAAAAAAAGTTTTTGACTTCGTCAAAAAGAGACGTATGAACTTTTTTAACATCATCTTGTCCATTTGCAAGATCAGTGATATTTTCCAGTGCCAGAATGGCCTTGTCTGCCGCTGCACCTATCTTTTCCAGGGCCTGCTGGTCCGTCTTAACACCAGACCATCTTAACCTACGCATATTATTGGATTGCGTAATCGTTGGCGGCACAAGTAAGTGACAATTAGTTGGGGGGTTTACATTAGATGTCCACCAATTATGCGAGACGCATAGCGGGTCATGGTCACTTTCTATTCTGGCAGTAACTACCATGTCGATAAGGGATGGCCATAGCGATGTACTACAGATAACGTAGTCAATACGGCTTTTGCTTCGCCGATTGTTAAACGTCATGGCGGGAACACGGTCTGATTGGGTTCGGCCGTTCAGGGCTCGTAACCCATGCTCCAAGCACATGGCATTTAGACCTAAGATGTCAGCTGTCCATCTAGTTATCGGGGGGGACTCAAGTGTGGGAATGTCCCAAAGTTTATCTTCCTCCGATCCCAGAGGAGAATCACCAGTGATTAGAGGTTCGAATGTCCGATTCAAATCACCTGCAATTAAGATGTTTTTTCCCGCAGATTCGATCTCAAGAATAGTAGAAAGGCTCATAAGAACCTCAGATCTACCTTTACTACCACCTCTGGCATAGATATTATATATATCCATGGAGAGGGGTAGATCACTGGTCAATCGTATAAGCTGAATATCTTTTTGGTCAAGTTCCACACATTTTACAACAATCTTTAAAGACTGCCTAATCCATATGGTAAGGCCCCCCATAGGCCGCCCTTTGGGACCCTTGATGGCAGGAACATGAAAGTTTACATACCCCAAAGCAAAAGTAGGCTCACACGCCCAAGTCTCTTGGAAAATACAGAGGTCGTACCTATTTATGAATTCAAACCAGTCTGCGCTGTCCATTTTGGAAGATATACCAGCCACATTCCATGACAGAAGATTCCCTGAAATTGGTGTCACAGGAATGCCATCGGTTGTAGAATGCGTGTTTAACACCTTACCCCCTGTGACCTGGTCTACAATCGTGACATTCGGTACCCCAGGTAAATCAGCAATCAAAAGCCCCAGCGGGCTAGTTGTTGGAGGGTAACAAGCTAAACCCGATGAACTTTTGGCATAAGCAGGCACAGACACAGCATTACAGATAGATGGTTGTCAATCACAATCACTTAAATTAGATAATGAAGAAAATCGATTTTCTAGCCCCAGACCCCAGTCCACTGAAGCAACATCCTTCCTCCCCCTCTTAGTCACAATGTTCCATTTAGTTCTTAAAATACTTGGGTTTGGTCCGCTTCCCTTTCTTGGGTAGAAGAAGTCCAAAGTCAATGGAACAATTGAAGTCGTTCGCCTTTGAGGTGGTAAAATATTTGGTAGGATATTAGGCAAGACCCCAGGGTCAGAGAAGTGGAGAACAACACACTCCCCTTTAAACTTTTTTACCCTATCCCCGATCCACTGAACCCTTCTTGCTTTGACAAGCTCTTCAGAAAGTTGCTGCTTTCCCCAAGGAGTAATTACCATGTTGGTGGTTAACCATGATAGAGATTTGTTTCGTAGAGAAGATGTTGTTTCCCTCTCACCTTGAGCCAAGGGAGGAACATTGGCAAGGACAAGTACCAGTGGGGAAGCTTCAACCACAAGTTCGAAAGTCCCATTTTCAATGAACGGGTCTTCAACAGCAGGAGCAGGGATCGAGGCAGTATGAGAATCACCTGGAAGAGTGTTATTACTTGCCGTTAGGGTGTTTGGTACAGGGACAGGGACAGGGATGAGACCACCAACGGCTGCAATTACTGATTTGTTGACAGATTCCTCTATCTTTGCAGAGACACTTTCCGGAAGTTTCCCTGTCTCGTCTATAGATTTTTGTAGTAGGCCTTCCAGACGGTTGACCTCAGAAGTTAGCTTATCTATTTTGCTAACCAGGGGTTTCATCGCACCTTTGATTTTTGAGTCCATTAAAGTTAATAATTTATTAAATTGGGCATTCGAAAGTGTAATATACGCTTCACTAGTCAGATCATGCTCCTCTTCCTCAGAGTATTTCCTCGGGGGGTTTGCTACTCTGTTCTTGGCTGACCTGAGGCATTCCCGTTTACCCAGAACGGGTGCTGGAGGAGAAATAGGTTGATCCTGGCTAATAGTAATATCAGCCAGTACCTCGTTGGCACTCAGATCTTCAACTCCAGCAACGGTACCACTTGGCTGTATAGTAATGGTATCTGGGAACAAGTCAGGAGTGGCACTATTAGTGCTGTTGTTTATTAGAAGGCCAAAGGGGTCATCAGCCTCGATGTCAATAAATGGAGATTGAGCAGATGAGTCTATTCCCAAAGAGGCTCTTCTATCGAGGTTGATTTTTTCTACTACCTGCACCAGATAATTTTCTATAGTATTAGTAGAAGTGGTTAACTTTTTAGGAGGCATAATGTACTGTATGAGCAACCAAAGTCAATGTAACTTACGTAACGGTCTGGTCGGCAAATTTCACAGCTCAGCAACGACAGCTCCAGGGCAGCGAGCCAAGAGACCAGGCCCAACCCACCCTTGGCCAACCTCGGACGGCCTCAGACGGCCCGCCCTTTGCCCGGGCTTCGCCCGGCGTCCCGCTCGCGTCCCTCGAGACGGGGGTGATGCGCTATTTGAGCGCCTCCAGGCGCGCTGGTGATGCGGGTGACGCGGCGTGCGCCGCTCGGCCTCCTGGGTAATGTAGTTCCCTCAACCGCACTCCACTCGGCCACCTCGTACTCCCAGTTGGTAATGGAGTCGGGCAGCGCGAGACAGGAGGCGGGAGGGCAAAGCAGCAGTGGCGTAGGTTTGCTTCAGGACTCCAACTCCTCTCTGGGCAGCAACAGCGTTTAGCCGGTAAAGGTTCCCCCTCTCGACCGGGGTGATGCGCTATTTGAGCGCCCCCAGGCGCGCTGGTGACGCGGGTGACGCGGCGTGCGCCACTCGGCCTCCTGGGTAATGTAGTTCCCTCAACCGCACTCCACTCGGCCACCTCGTACTCCCAGTTGGTAATGGAGTCGGGCAGCGCGAGACAGGAGGCGGGAGGGCAAAGCAGCAGTGGCGTAGGTTTGCTTCAGGACTCCAACTCCTCTCTGGGCAGCAACAGCGTTTAGCCGGTAAAGGTAGCGACACGACTCCAGCAATGCGTGACTTTTGCATCAACAGATACGTCAGAACTTCTATAGCATTGGTCAATCCTTGCGCCATGGTGTGCCATATTGTAAATACGGCAAATCCGTAGTGGCAAAAGGGTTTGTCATGGTGGCTCACGGAAAGTGATGCATCTTTACAGATGTGCCACTTTCTTGTAAATCGCCCCCCCCTGACGTTAAGGGTGCGGAAGCGATCACTGCAGAAGAAGGCTAAAGTGGATTGGTGCCCTACCTGAAAATGAGTTCCGATTTCTAACTTCTCCGTTTTCATTGTGTAAGTAACCTGAGACCATTATGCTGTTGGGAGCTTATGCGCTGTCCTAGCGAGTTTTAATCTTTTATTGTTGCTTTGGAAGGGGGTGTGGTGTCGTGAGAGGACACTTTTTAATAGTGGCGGTGTATTCTTTTCGGCGCAGTGTCTGTGCCTTTTTAAATTTCTCACCACAATTTCTCTTTTCTTTTGACTGCCTTAGCACACTCGGCACACAATGGGGAGGAGCACTGCTACAGGAGGGTTGGTGGAGACTTCGCCTCGTCCCGGTGGAAATTCTGACGCTGCTCCAATTGGTTGGGACCGTCCGTGTGATTTGGTCCCGCCCTTCCAGTAGCTAGCGTTCCAGTTGGAGGGGGCACAGGATATAGCTGCATGGAGACGCGAGCGCGCAGCAGGCGAGCGCAGCGGGCGGGTCAAAGGCGAGCCCGTCTGCGCCCGTCCGCGCTAAGTACGCGCTCAGCGCCGGGCATGCTTTCTCTCCCTTGTTAACAGCGACCCACGTCATGACAATGCAATAAGGTACTCGTCGGCCGTGTTGTATGCCCTAAAACGAGGTGCTAATAGCAGGGGGAGTTTGGGTCTGGTAGATTCTGCAGCTCCGCTGTCTGATTTCTTGTCTAGGGACCTTCTCCCATGTGGACTGCTGAATGTTCGGTCCTTACCTAAACATAGGACAGAAATTCAGCTAGTAGTAGAAGCGCATGGTTTGGAGGTGTTGGGTATGACTGACTTGGACGCGGCAGGACTGCGAGGTTGACCTTGGATTAGCCTGCCCTCAAGGCTTCAAACTATTGCACATGCCTAGGTTGGAGGGCAAGGAGGGAGGGGTGGGGCTAATTTATAGAGACTCCCTGAACCTGAAGACCATTGACATTGATCTGGTTGCAGGGGTGGAACTCCTGTGGGTCACTATCAAAAGTGAGCTGGGCCAGACCCTGACAGTGATCATTTGCTACCGGCCACCGGGGTTTTTCAGTCTGATGCAGCAGCAACTTCTCTTGGAAGTTTTTACTAATTTGGCGGCTACACGCCGTAGAGTTTTATTTTTGGGCGACTTTAATCTTTGGCCGAATGGCTCCCTTGATACAGGCTTGGCTAATATATTCCAATCTTGTGAGGGGCTGGGACTGCGTCAACAAGTCTCGGTAGCCACCCATTTGGGGGGTCACATGTTGGACCTCATCTTCGCTTTAGATGAACAGCTATACATGGGGGGGTTCTCCCGATGGACTGGACGGACCATTTTTTGGTCAAATTCTATCTGAATATGGCCAATTGGGATAAAAGGGAAGGCAATCGGAGGACACATTTTGTGGGGAGGGATTGGAGGGCCTTGGCACAGAGGAAAAATCATGGTGAAGTGTTCTCAGTGGAAGACTGCTTCTCGCCAGAGGCTCAGGTTGATGAGAACTACTCCACTCTCTGTAATAAGATCACTCTGACCCTGGACTCACTGGTGCTTCGTAAATCCTTTCAGAGTAAGGGGAGGCCATCTGCCCCCTAGTTTGGGGAGGAATTGAAAAAACTGAAGCTTGACTGTAATCGGGCTGAGAGAATCTGGAGACGGAAATACTTAATTGAGGATAGAAAGGCTTGGAGAGCAAAAATATTGGAATATAGGAAGGTCATTAAAAGAACGAAAGCTGACTTCTTTGCCTCAGCGATACTCAGGGCTTCAAATAAATCTCTATGTATTTTTAAAATTCTTAATAGCTTGACTATACCTGAGTGTTCTAAAAATGACTTCCTGCCATCTCAGAGGCTCTGTGATAATCTTGCCAACTTTTTTCACAACAAAGTTGCCTCTATCATTGAGGAGTTAGGGAAGGTAGCAGAGCCGTCAAAAGTAAGAAATGAACAGTTGTTCCTCACAAAGGACAAGGGTGAACTGACAGGGAATGGCAGTATGACGGAGGCTGTCTTGGGGTCTCTCTCTGAATTTCCCCTTCTTCAGTTTGAGGACTTTTACAAGTTGATGGACAGCATTGGGTCAGGCTCCCCCTTGGACCCATTGCCTTGTAAAATCTGGAAGGAGTTCGGGGCAGAACTCTTCCCACTATTGTGTAAGATTTGTAATCAGTCTCTTGCGGAAGGGTTGGTTCCAAGTCAGTGGAAGCAGGCGCTGGTAACGCCATTGCTCAAAAAAGCCTCCCTTGATCCAGACTGTCTAAAGAATTTTAGACCAATGTCTCTTTTCCCTTTCCCGGCCAAGGTAATGGAACGGGTACTGAGTGGCACACTATCCACGCACTTAGAACAGGCTAATCATCTGGAGGAGGAGCAGTTAGGGTTTCGGCCGGCTCATGGTACTGAGACGGCACTGGTGACCGTAATGGACGAACTCCGGAGGCGGGCAGACAGGGGCCAGGCAGCAGTGCTGATTCTGCTGGACCTGTCTGCCGCCTTTGATACGGTCAACCACAACATCCTTCTGAACCGGCTGAGTGAGGTGGGAGTCACGGGAGTTGCCCTTAGATGGTTTCACTCCTTTCTTTCAGGGAGGCAGCAAGCGGTGTCCCTCCTTCCTTACCAATCTGTTTTTACTCATGTCTCACATGGGGTGCCTCAGGGCTCGGCCATCAGCCCCATTCTTTTTAATGTCTATTTTAGACCCTTGCTAATGATCATCAAGCTCTATAACATCAAGGTCATCAACTACGCTGATGATACGCAACTTATCCTCTCCCTGGAGGGGGAGCAGTCCATCTCAGTAGAGGGGTTTCATAGATGTTTAGAAGATATGTCACAGTGGCTGAAGGAGAATTCTCTACAGTTTAATATAGCTAAAACTGAGCTGATGCAATTTGAGACGCGCAGGAACACGGGAGGGCCGACCATGAACCTGTGGCCCCCAGAGTTTCCCAACCCTGGTCAGCCGGTCAAAACAGTCCGCAATTTGGGGGTAACATTTGATTGTAACCTCTCCCTGGAGGCTCACGTGGGGAAGGTGGTGAGTTGCTGCCTGGCGATTATTCGTTCTTTGAGGAAGATTTTTCCTCTTTTACCCCATCAAGCCCGTGTCCTGATAGCACGGAGCACGATTCTTAGTCAGGCAGACTATTGAAACGCCCTGCTCCTTGAGTCCCCCAAATTCCTGCTAGACAGGCTACAGCGGATGTAATCTGCCACTGCTAAATTGGTACTAGGATGGTCCAGGAGGTCCTCCGCCTCTGGAGCACTGGCGGAGCTGCACTGGTTCCCCGTGACACAAAGAATTACATTTAAATCCCTGTGTCTAGTATTTAAAGCCCTACATGGTAAAGGACCTGTCTCTTTCTAGAAAAAATTTGAATGGTACGTTCCGGCAGAACGCTCCGCTCCTCTGGAGGCAAGTTAATTAAAGTCCCACGTTTAAAAAAGTTAGAGCTGGCGGCAGATCATTTGGGGTGGCTGCGGCCAGGCTGTGGAACACTTTACCTACTGAACTGAGACAACACAAGGATCTTCTTGTGTTCAGAAAGAACCTTAAAACTTGGTTATTCCCTAAGAACTAGGCCTGTGCTTTAGCCCCCCTTTTGTGTTGACATGGTCTCTGATTTACTAACGCCAAGATGCCTGTTAGGTGGTAGTGCGCTTTAGAAATTGCATAAATAAATAAAAAATAAAATACATTTTGGCACCTTACGTAGTGAATCTACACCTGGTATCATGATTAGGGATTCTTTTGGGAACATAAATAAAACAACGAATCTTCTTCCGGCGAGAAATATACAAAAAGCAGGAGATTTTGTTTTAATGACCCCAGACACTTAAAGGTTTGCTCTTTCCCTCTATTTAGGGGGGTCTTTGATA